>NC_141141.1:40580564-40848064 GCF_053477565.2 Lygodium microphyllum
GGTATCAAATATAGCTTCAATGAAGAACAAAGAGGAGGCATTGAAAAACAATTTGCCAATATACATAAAATATTGGCAAACAAGATGGGCATGGTATAGATCTTCCACTTATTGGTTTGCTCTTTATGATTGAAGATAAGATGGACATATGCACAAAATGGGAAGTCGCTGAAATGGGCTTGTGATGTTGTCTTTATTGGCTTTTCTACTAGATGTTTGATTGATAAAGAAACCACATTACCTGCTTGGAATATGTTCACAGAGGCACACATTCACCTAGGAATTAGAATTGCTACTACTGCTTTGGGAGTCAATGGATGGTTGGCTGCTTGGATCACATTGACAAATATATTATCTTAGTTCATGTGTGTTGGTATTGTTAGTAGTCATGTTTGTCATACTTTGTCATTTCTGGCCTATGAGCCTTAGTCTAAGTCAGATGAGGACTTTAGGAGCTCTGACATGTCTATCTCTTGTTTTGATGGAAGAGATAGCTCATTCTAGAGTACTTAGTTTATTGCATTTCAATGCATTTTCTCCTCCAGTCGAGATTTTATGTGCATTTTTTGGGGCTTTTTCTGAATTCTTCAGCTTACCTCACCTATCAGACATTGTTCACACTTTTGAGGATTTTTATGAGCATTTTTGAAATTTTTACCAACATTAAATGCTAGTTTGGCCCTAGATTTTAGGTCAGCTAAATTTTGGGATATTTGGCTATTTATAGTCATTTTTCACTTAGAAGTCATATATATAATCATCTTTCCTCCTTTCTTGGTAGGTGCACGCTTCGACTCCGTCATCTTCCTCTATCTTCGAGTGCTGTTGTCATCATCAGCCTAATCTAGTGTCCTCACTGACACTATGGGATGCATGGAAGGACTGATATGTCTTTGCCTTTTGTATTTAGCATTTGTTCCTTGTTCAATGCAAGTTTATTTTCTTCTTCTCTTGTAGATTGTCTCTCTCTCTTACTTAAGACTAGCTTCATGGTTCCAACTACTCACTTTGGTTGTGTAAGGTGGAGTGTATCCTTATGTGGGAGCTTTTGCTCGTAGTGAGCTTACCTCCATGCCGTTTGAGTTACCTCCTCTCCCGCACACTCCGGTAGCTCCACGATTCAAGTGCAAGCTTCAAGAAAGCTCCATCCTCAAGCTCTACGCTCCAAGCTCCATCACCGTGAGCAAGAGAAGAGAAGAGAAGAGAAGAGAAGAAAAGAGGAGACGATGGAGAGCTTCTCCTCCCCAGTCCCTCACCCTCACACACTCACTCTCTCACACTCTCACACTCCCTCTTTCAAGCACAAGCTCAAGCACAAGCAAGCAAGCAAGCTCATTCACTCTCTCATACTCTCACACTCTCTCTTTCAAGCACAAGCGCAAGCAAGCAAGAAGAAGAAGAAGAAGAAGAAGAAGAGGAGAGCCACTTTTGGCCACACACAAGAATGAGCTTCTCATTCACTTTTCAACTTTATATACAAAACCCTAAATCCCTTTTGGGTGGTCATTCCCTTATCCCCTTTTTTACATGACCGGCCATGGCCTAGGCCCTTTTTCCCATTGTCCTTCTATCTTCCTAGCTTCCTTTCCATCACTCGTCTACATTTACAAATTGCACGGGTGAGAGCCCGACGCTCCTTGAATTGAACCATGATGCGCTTGCAATCTTTTACAAACGTATTGACTTGCGCTTTTCCTTGTGTGCCTTGTTCCCTTATTTAGGACTTTTATGCACTTCTTGTGTTTCCAGATATTTCTTGCTGCGCCTTCGTCTTGCGTTTCACTTTTGCCTTGGCCTTGTCTTCTACTTTAGCTCTTCCGGATTTTCCACCTTTGTTTGTTTGAGGGTTAACATTACCCCTCTCCTAGACGAATGCCAGTCCCATGGCACTCACCATCATAGGTAGCGGGCTCTGGCCTGCACCGAAGATGTGGGTGGAAGGGACATTGGTGGTTGTTGTGGAGGAGTGTTGGTAGTGGTGGGGAGGAAGGTCATTGGGGTACACGTTGGTGGCCTAGATGGCTGGTTGTAGGGTTGTTGGAGTTGGTGGTAGGGTTGTTATTGATGGCCAGCACAAGGGTTGGTTTGCTTTGGATTCTACACATGACAATTCCTGGCGGGCTTGCAGGATGATAAAGGATAAGAAGTCAAAGTTGGGTGTCGATGAAGAGCAAAAGACACTTTCGTTGGACTCTTCAATGCCTGCAATTGACAACCTCTCATAGGTGGTTTCTCCCTAAGGGTAGTGCTAGTCTTCTCTATCGTGCACAAGACATAGTTTAATTAGTTTGGGAGATAGGTCGAACTCTAAGGAAGCTTAGAGTATTGTGGCTAGGCACGTAGCGCACCGGCGGAGGAGCCTATGCTACATGTTCCCTTCGACGGCGGCAGAGAGAGTCTTTGCAAGCCAGCTGCCCTGGGTGCTCCATGCCTTCCATGTAAAGGGACCTGCAAAATACGAACCAAGGATTAGGCCTTGATACAGGATAAAACCATTTGCATGGAGGGGATTATAGTGTGGGTTATCAAGCGCATATGACGAGGAGGGGAGAGATGAGGCATGCAATGTTTTTTGTAGAGGGATGGTCCCCCCATGATGATGTTCATTTTTCCTCTAGCCAATAGCAGATCTTGGCTTATGCTAAGTTGCGTGGACTGGTTGTCATGGAGCGGGGCAGGGCTTATCCTCGGAAGGATAGACCGGAAAGGAGGAAAGGTGTACAGAAAGGGACAATACCCTGTCTACACCCTCAGAGATGTTGGTCAGGGCTTCCTATGGTGGTAATGAGGGTTGCATGCTGTCCACCTAGAGACGTGAACGGTCACACAACTTCTAAATGTGTAGTGAGAGGAGGACCTAAGGAGCTTAGCTTGTTGAACCCAACTCTTCTCCCTGCGCTTGACTATCATTGCTTGTGTGTGTTGATATTGTCTATACAGGGTCACCAAATTTATTGTTTATTTATGTACGTATTTACGAATCCTTGTCACATCACGAGGGTAAAAGCCAATTGTAGAACTCCGGATTGTACTAGAGTGTGGCACACGTATCTAGTACTCATGGCAACTATTTAATACTGATAGGTATTTTGCAACATCGAGTAGCATGGAACCTTGTCTGAGTCTACTGGCAACATGTAACTCCTCCTCAGTGAGAACCTTATCAAATAGAGAGTTCTCTTGGCTAGGTTCAGCTAAGTCCATACCTCGAATATGGCAGTCAGTACTCAAAAGGAAGTTGGTGCCACATAGGTTGGGTCTCATTGAGATTGCCATTTGGCCAATCGCTCCTCTGAGACTGGTCTGGGCTCCTAGTTCGGCCATTGCAACGCGATTTTTACACCAACGTTGTTCAAATTGACTTCGACTCTCTGATAGTTGCTTTAGTTGCTCTATCTCTAAGAGGTCTGGTTGGCAGAGCACATCATTGAATGTGACAGTTAAGCGTAGTTTGTCGGCTTCCTCGTCTGAGATGAGTCGCATGCGTTCATATAGAAGCCTGTTATAGTGCTCATCAAGATGTTCTTGTTCTTCCCTGGATAAGGGAAATGGCAAGTATTCTTCAAGTTGCTCTTTAGGGAATGCACCCATGTCTGCCAGGACATAGACACGTGAGAACACTTTGAGCTTAGCATCCAACTCGGTTAAGCATTTTGTGACACTTCTATGTTCAACGAGGGCTTGCTCGGTTGCTATCTCATGCAAGGTTCTAGGAGTTTGCCTAGGCTTTAGCATAGTTGGGGGCTCAGGCCTAGACGAGCAGGTTTGGCCAACTCTAGGATTTCTTATTCTCTCGGGGTTTCCATGTTTCTCTTGAGGCTTCGTTATAGCATCATGGTTCTCCTTGGATGTGACTGTGCCACCCTGTTGTGACAGCATTGTATCCACTCTTGATTGGTCAATGCAAGTTCTGTTATTGGTGGATTGAGTGTTGCAAGCAACTGTTGATGGTAACGACTGCTTTGATTTTTCAGAGCACACGGATGTATCTGAGGTTTCATTGCTATTAGGAGAGGCATCAATTGGTTCAGTGGTGGATGAACTCGATGCTTTATTCCTCAGCTCTCCAGTGCTCTTCGTCTCAATGTTCTTGGGATCCACAACCACCTGCAATTGCTGTTGTTTTCATTGTTTTCTCCTCTTTTTCTTGGTTAGTGAAGGTGTATCTCTCAACGACTCAAGACCCTAGTCCAGGTTAACCATTGATGTGCTTGGTTAAGCCTCAACATTCTCTTTCTCTAGTGTGTCCTTATGGGACATAGCCATGGCATGTTGAATAGCCTCGCCAGGTTGTGAGGGTACAACTGCTGGGGAGTCTAGCTCTTCAACCAATTCCCTTGTGTTTAACTCCTTCAACCTAGGCTTTACGCACTTTGGAAGTGTTGGAGTTGTCAAGGAAGTTGGTTGTGACACCTCCTCCACAGGTAAACTATTAATGACACATTCCACAAGGGGCATTGTCATGGCCAAGGGTTGTGACTATTGTGATCCTTGATTGGAAGTAGTAGCGGCTAGTCTAGTGGGCTGGCTACCCTTGGTGGATTGCGTTGTCAAGTCCCTAGGGCGATCGGAAGTGGTCATGTCTTTTTTTGCCCTTTGAGCATTCATCTGTGTAGATCGAGCATGAGTTGACCTATTCACATTAGGTTGCTCAGGCATATCCTTGGGCCGAGAGCTACGGATGGTGTCATGTCCCAACTCTTGGACATTTGGAAGCTTAGATGGAGATAGAGATTGGGATTGAGCAGTCGCCCTTGACGACTATTGTAGTGCTTCCTGTGTTTGAGAGTGTAGGAGATCTAGGACTCTTAGGTGGACTTGGCACTGAATGAATGATTTGCTCAAGGCTGTTAGACGCTGTGCTATTTGCTTTGTTGAGCAATCAGCCTTCTCACGCGCAACGTTGTGCCTCTGGTGCTCATTATCCTCTTGGGAAGTCAAAAGCTCCTTGAGCACTAATGATCTTTGTGCATGCTCAATGGTTACATATGACATCTGCTTATTAAGCATGCTAGGCTAAGGCTCTTTCTTTTGAACACTCATGTTTGGTTTCTTGCCTCAAGACCTGGAGTTTCTCTTAGGTTTCGCCCTGTGCCTCATTGCTTTTGGTGCAATTTGTCCTTCAGTTGATAGAGGTGGTTTAGCAGGGGGTTTTGGTATCCAAATCCATCGGTTACCTGCGTAATACCCTTGAGCACGTAGCAATGCTTTGGATATCCATCACGGCGTTGTGCTGACCCTCCATTGATGCCTTCGTCTATAAGGCTTGGGCTTCTTTTGGGGTGTTCTACGATATTTTTAAGTCCAAAGCCCATTCTTGGCATTGTCTCTTGACCTTCTTGTTTCAGGCATGGCCTCACTTACTGGTTCTCATTGTTCGACCTATGCTTGTATCAGCTCTTCCAACAAGTCCTTGCTCTCATTAGTAGGCTTGACTATTATGTCAGCACCTTCCTTGCCCTTCCCTCGAGGTTCGATGAGGTCACTCTTGCTAAAGGTTGTGACTATCCTCACACCCTGTAGTGTCAGGTGTATCCTATGTGCTACATAGTTAGTCTCACACTTGGTCGCCCTTTTAAAGGATCTTCCTAAGAGGGTTTCCTTCCTGTAATTAGCACTATTTGAAGGAACATGAAATAGGATAGGAAAGCTTTCAATTTCAATTTTCGCAAGGATTTTTCACTTTCCTATGAGTGCTTGTGGGTGTCCCCCATAAGGGCTAAGAGTTGCATTAGTCGGTGTGAGCTCTGGTTGGCCTAGTAGGGTCCATGATTCATAGGTCAAGATATTAAAATCTGCTCCTTCATCAATCAGAGCATCGATAGTATGCTCTCTTTTTGCAGTGAGTTTGACCCTAAGATAAGCAGGTGGTACTATGTCTTTGTCTTTCGGGTCTTGGATTGTAAATTTAAGCCTTTTGACAAATGCCCTTGAGTCCCCAACTGCACGACCAGATGTGGATTCTCCACTGATGTCTTGGGTCGTCTGGTGCAGTGCTACCCAAGGTACATCTCTCGTCAAGAGTGTCATGTCTAGTCATCTTCACATTTGTAGCTTACTGATGTTGCATTTCGCTCTGACTAGACAAGGTCTGAACACAATGTCTTTGTGTTCTCATGGTGTGGCCTTTTTGCCCTTGATGGCTAGATTGGCATGTTGAGATTCTAGGGTCTCTTTTTGTCTTTGTTTGGGTGTGGGTTTCTGTTTGCTGCTTTGTAAGTGAAGATCTATGCTTGTGTAGAGCCATTACTACACTAGGGCCTAATCTAGAGGACCTATCACGATGCACATTTTCCCTCCAACCTACTTTGGGGAGGTGTGGAGGGGGTAGAGCCCCCTCTGCGGGGGTCCGGGGGCAGTCCCTCCGACCTGTAGGGCCGTTACAGTAAACACCATGTGTAATTTGGAGGACCTTTTATAGCCAAATTTTGAACTACTTGCTCTAGGTTTCAGTCCAGTGATGGATCTGTGATGTGCCTTTAGCTCTAAGTAGCCTTTGGGGTCCATTTTGGGGTTTAGATGCATCAAAATTTGTGTTCTAGATACCTGTCCAATTTTGATAGTTTTATGTTTGATTCTCAGATGTTCAAATTTCAGGAGTTCGATTATCAGAGTCGGACGCCCAATTTTGGTCCGATTGGCCCAGTGGTCCGATTTTGGTCATGTCTAATTTTTGGAATTGGATGTCCGATTTTGACAGGCGTCCGATTCTGAGTGGTCCGATTCCTTGTGTTTGATTTTCAAGGTTCGAGTGTCCGATTTTCAAAATCGAACGGGCGAGTGTCCCGATCAGTCAGACCAGGGTGGTCCGATTTCTAGAGTCGGACGATTTTCGGAGAGGTCCGATTTTTAGAGTCGGACGGTCTGACTCCAAAGATATGGGACTCAGATGAAGTGGTCCGATTGCATGGCCGACGGCCCGCGAGTTGCACGCGATGCCTCTAGGCTAATGTCTACTTCACCGAATTGTGCCGTGCCATCTAATTAGATGCAAAGCAACAGAGGGAAACGCCTGGCGTACTTGGAAACGGTGTGGCGCTCAAATTGATCAGCACGTCAATGATCTCCCCACAGCTCTCTCTCTCTCTCGCTCTCTCCCTGGCTCTCAAGCTCACTCTCTTCTCAGAAGGCAGGGTGTCAAATGTGGTATTTCCTGATTCCCTGGGCCTCTTATTGCCCCATCCCAGCCTGTTGTGACCTCAGAAGTTAGTCTCTCATACTCCTCCAGTCAAAAATTTGAATTTGTACCCCTATTCCCCTATTTTAGCCTGTTATACATCAATAGAAAACCCTACAGTTTGCTCCAATTTTTTGCTCCTATCCTTCCTAAATGCAAGACAAAATTATAAGAATAATACCTACACTACTCCATCATGCTTTCCCAAGTCCAAAACAACAAAAATCTACTTACTAAGGAGATCGAATACCTCTTCAAACTCCCTCGCTTCCTACCTATCTAGCTCAAGCACCGGTTCAGGGAAAACCCTACTTCAATGCTCGATTCGAAGTGCACAAGTGCTCAAGGCTTGAATCCGTTGGTCCCAACAACGGAACCAAAATGTGGGAGCTTTTGCTCAACCGCTAAGACCCACGGACCGCTTATTGTTTCAAGCGTTCCAAGCCGAGCAGTAATGGCTACTTCTCACATAGCCGACGACCATCCATATCTACGGGTGTAGTGAGCTTACCTCCATGCCGTTTGAGTTACCTCCTCTCCTGCGCACTCCGGTAGCTCCACGATTCAAGTGCAAGCTTCAAGCAAGCTCCATCCTCAAGCTCCATCACCGCGAGCAAGAGAAGAGAAGAGAAGAGAAAAGAAGAAGAGAGGAGAAGATGGAGAGCTTCTCCTCGGTCCCTCACCCTCACACACTCACTCTCTCACACTCTCATACTCCCTCAAGCACAAGCTCAAGCAAGTAAGAAGAAGAAGAAGAAGAAGAAGAAGAAGAAGAAGAAGAAGAGGAGAGCCACTTTTGGCCACACACAAGAATGAGCTTCTCATTCACTTTTCAACTTTATATACAAAACCCTAAATCCCTTTTGGGCTGTCATTCTCTTATCCCCTTTTTTACATGGCTGGGCGTGGCCTGGCCCTTTTTTCCATTGTCCTTCTATCTTCCTAGCTTCCTTTCCACCGCCCGTCTACATTTACAAATTGCACGGGTGAGAGCCTGGCGCTCCTTGAATTGAACCATGATGCACTTGCGCTCCTTTACAAACGTATTGACTTGCACTTTTCCTTGTGTGCCTTGTTCCCTTATTTAGGACTTTTCTGCACTTCTTGTGTTTCCAGATTTTTCTAGACGCACCTTCATCTTTCGTTTCACTTTTTCCTTGGCCTTGTCTTCTGCTTCTCCTCTTCTGGATTTTCCACCTTTGTTCGTTTGAGGGTTACCACCTTAATACCTTCGATCTTTGGGAATTTGTTACCCACCCTATTCCCCATCCAGTGGAGGATCTTGTTGTTGGATCATTGATGGATCGTGCAACCTTATGGGATTAGCTCAACTCTAGAGCCGGATATTTCCTCTTTATGAGCTTACATGATTTTGCCCTAGTGCATGTGCGTATGTTGCACAAAGTAGTGGAAGTGTGGACAAAGCTTGCTTCTTTTTGTACCATCAAAAGGCATTGGCCCATTGACTACTCTTGAGAAGAAATTATGGATGCTTGCTATTGATGATATGAGGGATGAGCTTGCACCCCTTGGCAAGATGATCTCTTCACAGGATATGGCTATGATTCTTTTGACTCAGCTACCATCTCCCTAACTTGATGTCTTCTACAGTAGCCTTCTTACATCGAGGACTCATGGGAAGCTTTTATGGAAGGAGCTTGCCTCACTTATTTTGGAGCATGAAGAGCACTCCTAAGAGGTAGCTAGTGGACCCACATCCACCAAAGATTTTATTGTAGGTTCAAGAAGGGGGAAGTAGAAGAAAGGAAAGTCAAAGGCTAATAGACAAGAAAGTTCTTTAAGTTTTGACTCTAACTCGAAGAAGATTAAATGGCCATATTGTGGGAAGGGGACACATCAAGAGGAGAAATGTTGGAAGAAGTACCCTCACCTTCATATGGGAGCAAAGAATGGAGCTAAGACATTGGAGTCTTCTACCTCTACTCTAGCGGTTACGCATGAGTCAGTGTTCCTTCATATTGTTGACTTGGAGGAGCCTTGCTCAATGGTTGCCTCATTTTCTGATGAGTGGCCTTGGTTGGTTGATAGTAGAGCTTCTATTCATATGACTCAATGAGGTGATTTGTTGTAGGATCTATGCCCTTCTTCACAGGGTTCAGCACTATAGGTGATATTGTTTCAATGCCTATTTGTGGTGTTGGCACTTTGTCTTTATTTTTTGATATCGTGTCGAGTTTCCTTTCACAAGCCCTTTATGTTCTAGACTTGGGCTTTCCATCCTCTTAGTTTATGGCCTTAGATGGCTTGGTGCCTAGGATGTCTTCACCAAGAAGGAAATTTGTATTGAGGACTCTTCTACAAGGGCTATTATTGTGATAGGTTGGTAGAAGAGCATGCTTTACAGGCTCCATTCCCCTTCTCTTATGCAAGGTACTTTGAGGTAGTTGTCTATTGCTACACCCGTTCTTGCATGTGCACCATCTTTTCCACACATTCCTTTCCATTCCCCACCCTCTCCTCCCCAGTGGTTCCCTCATATCCCCCATCCCTTTTAGAGGGGAACGATCTTGGTAATGTGGTTGTGGATTTCTTGGCCCCTAGTTTTTTAGAGGGGGTTTTTTAGGATTGTGAGGAGCTTTTTCATTGGTAGTCTTCATCGACGAACTTCATCAACATTGACATTCCTCTTAGCACCCCAGGATCCATTTCTCCGTTGGCCTTCCACCACATCCATGATTTGAGAGGGGGTGTTAGTAGTCATGTTTGTCATGCTTTGTTATCTCGTGCTTATGAGCCTTAGTTTAAGTAAGATGAGGACTTTAGGACTTCTGACTTGTTTATCACTTGTTTTGACAGAGGAGACAACTCATTCCACAACACTTAGTTTGTTGCATTTCAATGCATTTTCTCCTCCAATCAAGATTTTATGTGCATTTCCCGGGGCAGTTTATGCATTCTTCAGCTTGCCTCACATGTTGGACATTGTCTACCCTTTTCAAAAATTTTATGAGCATTTATGTCATTTTTACCAACATTAAATGCTTGTTGGACCAACATTAAATGCTGGTCAACCATATTTTTGGCCTTAGATTTTAGGTCGACTAGTTTTTGGGATATTTGGCTATTTAAAGCCATTTCCCACTTGGCTGTCATATATATCATCTTCCCTCCTTCCTTGGTAGGTGCACTCTCCAACTTTATCATCTTCCTTCGTCTTTGATGCTACCGTCATCATCAGCTTGATCTGGTGTCCTCAATCACAATGTGGACTATGTGTAGAGATTGATCAGTCCTCTTTGTACATTCAACATTTATTCATTGTTTTTAGTGCAAGTGTCTTTTCTTCTTCTCTTGTAGATTGTCTTTCTCTTCCTCTATTTGAGTTCCTTCTTCCATTGTGCACTCTCATAGTAGGTATAAAAACCTAAATAAATAAGATATTAAATTTGTCTGTGACAAAATAGGTGATGCACATTATCTTGACTTGAGAAGTACATACATATTGTTGGTCTTAAAGTTGTTAGGAGAGTTTTTATGATTGATAAGCTTCCATCAGGCTATGGGAACCGGTGTGATCTAGAGGTGTCGGTAAGTGATCTTAAATTGTTTTATTGTAATTCTTTCGGTGAAGGTATCTGACTTTTATGCTTTATGTAGAGTCAATCTTCTCTATTGATATTTTCTTGTCGCACTGGATGTCATCCACCTACTTTTCTTGGAGAGAGTAGCTCTCAATTTTGTGAGTTGTAGATTGATCCTTTGAGTGATTGTTAGCCCCACTACCTTTTAGAGAGAAATAGATTGGCAGGGCCATCTTCTTCATCTCTTTGGTGTGGAGGTCTTGAGAGATCACCTATGTTCTTACTCTATGCATTGGATCTCTTGTGCACACCATCAGGGTTGATTTTGGAGATGAGGTGTGGCACTACAACTCTAATGTGTGCATGCCAAGCATCTTCTTGTCTATGTTCCTCATTTGATATCTATGAAGATATAGTCAATGCTATGGTTCCACCTCTTGTAGAAGTAGGTGCAAACATGGCATGATTGGGTCTTGATGAGGACTTAGAACTAGATGCCTCTACAAAGTGCAAATTGTGGACAATCCCCTATGATGATTAGTGAACATATAGTTATGACATCTTGGAAGCTACTTTTATCATTGTGACTTTTATTAGCAAGAATTATTATGTGTTTTGAGAACTTTGGCTTTATTATGTACAAGCATAGCATTTTTATTTTATTCTAACTCATTGGTTGTTTCTTTATGCAATACATGTTTTAGAATTGGGCATACAAAGCAACTCATTCTATCTTATTCTTGTTGTGTGTTTTTTTTGTAACATTCTTCCATATTATGCAAGATCTATGGTAAAGATGATCGCTCAAAGTTCAAAGTACGATGTGGATATCATGAAGAATAATATATCCCTAATAATTTCCTATACAATAACTTTATCTTGATTCTAAACTCCATAAACCCCATCTTAGTTTTAAACTACACTTGACTTCTACTATATCATTCATCTTTCTTGCTTGCTTTTTTGGGCTTGCCCAATTTTGTTCACACATCCTTTTGACTGCCTCCAATAGCATTATGTAGATATTTCCATTTTTGGGTGTATGGTCCTAAGTTGGTGGCTATAGTCATTGTTGAGATCTAGTAATCCATTGAGGGTGTTTGCCCTCTAGCCTTGCAATTCTTGGAGTTTCCCCTTCATGCTCAGGGGTCATCGATGGTTGAGACATCAAAATTTTGCAACTTGCTAGAAGCTATCCATTGAGGCATGGAGATTGTTTAAGGAATCTCTTGAGCCCTCAATTCTCTCCATTATTGTGCTTGGTCTTGTCCTTGTGGTTTGTCTTATCTCTTGGTGGACTAATTGGATAACTTGGTTGATTAGATCATGGATGGGGTTGTTTTCAATGTCTCTAGAACTACTAGGATTGGGGTCTCTACTTGATGTGGGAATTGGAAGATCATTTCCAATCCACAAATGCATGTGCCTATGTAGGGAACATAAGCCCTAGGTATTCTTGTCAGTTTGTTGTTCTAGTCCTTATCTTTTATCCTTGGTCTTCTTATATCTCATGTCCTTATCTTTTTGTTTTTAAGATCATTGAATATTGACCAAATAAGTTTTTCTTGACTACAACTTGCTTATTCTTGTGCACTATGCACAAAAAATATTTCTCTTTTCTTCAAACATCATATGCAAGATACTTATATGTAGTAGTTTAAAATTTTAAGCGATATGTTTTTGAGTTCAAGCTAAGAATCCATTCTTGTAGTTTTCTTGATAGTTTATTTTTCATAGTTTATTTTTTCTTTCATTGTGAGTTTCCTTTTCTTGTTGTGGCAATCACCCTTTTCGTTCAATTTGTGCATAAGTGTGGCTACATATTGATGGTGCAATGCAGTGACTAGGTGTGGGTATGTTAGTGCGTGTGTGCCCTAGGTTATGTGTGAGGGATATGTACTAACATGCATACTCACTAGTGGTTAGAGTGTCTAAGTGTGATGCTTGATGTATAGTATTTATTGGGATGAATAGATGGGGGTGACACAAGGTACAACATGTTAACACATGTGAGTGCTAAGTGATGCATACTAGGTGTGCACCAGTACTAGGTCTAGGTTATGTGGATGTAAAGTATGCATAGTACATTAGCGAAAGTATTCATAAAGCTCCTATGATGTTGTGCAAGGATGGTGTGAATTTATGTGCACTAGTATAGTCATCCAATGCATTTGGCAAGATACCTCCTATGTCCTTGATACTTTATGAGTTTGTGCTTCTTTTGAACAAGATAAGAGTCAAGGGCTACAAAAAATTGAGACTTCTTAATATTTTTCTATCATGCCTATGTGCAATAATGGGTATGCATGGGTTAAATACACAATGGGCCTTAAGGTGGAGTCCTACTGTGAATGAGAATGAGAGGTGATGCTTGTGATGGTGGTATAGTGATGCATTAGTGTATGGGCACTTATGCATGTGTGTAAGGATGGTACACTGTTGCAAATGCACTATGGTTTTATGGGCCCTAGTTATGCCTAAAGGTAAGAAAATGTAGATTGAGAAGATGGGTGGACTAAGGTGCTCTTTGGGTCTAGGCTTTGTGTGGTCAAGTATAGTAGAGTTTATCTATAATGTGACATGCAGTTTTAAGTCCATGCACTATGGTGGATTGTATGCAAGTACAGGTGCCATGTGTGAGTGTAAGTGCAAGTGTAAGAGGCAGTGCACTCAAGCACATACAAGTTCACATAAGTGCACTTGCATGTAAGTACATGTGAGTGCAAAAGCCTAAGTGCAAATGCACTTAAGTGAAAGTGTGTGTAGCCTATGTTCAAGTGCGCCTAGGCGCACATACACCTAAGTGCAATCAAGTGCTCTCAAATGCACACAAGCATTCACAAGTGCACTCAAGAATATGCGAGTGCACGCAAGTGCACAATGATTGGATTAGTATAGGCTTATGGGTAATTGGTTAGGAAACCTAGATTTGCTAGTACAATTTCTCATAAGTGCGCTTCTACGTGCACATGTGTGCTAGTGTCAATGTGTGCTAATACCAGTGCTAGTGCTAGTGCCATGCGTGCACTCTCATATGCATACAGAAAAAGTGCTTATTAGTGCACAATAGTGAACACAATGGGTGTTGGGTTGATATTGAGACAAAAGAGACTCTTGCAAGTGCATGTAGGTGAGACAAGGTGTTGTGCCCTTGGAGTCTTAATGAATTTATCCTAACAGTGAGTGCACAAGGTGTGTATTTCTAGTACAAGTGCTTATGCAAGGCTATGTGTAGGATATAGTGGACTAAGTGGGATAGTGCACGTGTATATGCACTAGGGTCACATACACACTATTACACTACAAGATGTTACCTTCATCCCTCTTCCTTCTCTCTCTGAAACCACCCTTGCAATCAAGGTGGGCATTGGGTCAATATTGAGACAAAAGAGACTCTTGAAAGTGCACATAGGTGAGGCATATGTACTATGCACTTGGGATCTAAATGAATTTATCCTAATAGTAAGTGCACAATGTGTGTATTTCTAGTGCAAGTGGTTGCACAAGGCTGTGTGCAGGGTATAGTGAACTAAGTGGGATAGTGAACAAGTGTATTTGCACAAGGGTCACATGAAAGCTAAAACATTACAAGATGTCACCTTCCTCCCTCCTCCTTTCCTTTGAGCCTCCCTTACTCACAAGATGGGTACTAGGTTGCTATTGAGACAAAAGAGACTCTCACAAGTGCATGTAGGTGAGGCATGATGCTATGCACTTGTCTGTGTACTTGGGGTCTAAATGAATTTGCAGTGACTGCACAAGGCATGTATTTATAGTGCAAGTGGTTATGCAAGGCAATGTGCAAGGTGTATGGACTAAGGGGGATAGTGCACAATTGTATGTTCACCAAGATAGTGCATGAATGTATGTGCCCCAGTGTATGCGCTAGTGCATTAGGTTGTGCCTAGTGCATGTAGGTGATGCTTAATGCACAAGATTGCACTAGGATAGTGCTCAAGAGGCTACAAGGTGAGGGCTTAATGCATAGTAGTGCAATGTGAGCAAGAGTTAGTACACGTTTTCAGAGTATTTAGGGTCGAAAGTCACTGCGGGGGTAAGAGGCAATAGGGTGAAGAGAGTAAGATGGAAGAGAGCTTGGAATCAGGAGGTGGATGGGATTAGAGAAGAGTTTTAGGGTTTAGGGAATGGATTTAAGAACTCCAACTTCAAGCACTGATCAAGATCATGTAAACCTTCAATCACTTTGAATGCATTACCATAGGCTTCCTTGTATCTTAACACCCATTCATGTTAACAATTGTTAATCCACTTTGCTTAAGTCAAGCACAATATAGATCGGAGATTAGGCAAGACTATGTTCAAAGACAATGTTTTTAAAGGCAACAGGATTTGAACTGACTTCAAGTGGTATGATTCAAAGACAATGTTCAAAGGCAATAGGATTTGAACTGACTTCAAGTGGTATGATTTGAGATTTCAGCCCAAGGGAATCAAATATTATAGCCAATGATTTGGAACATAAAACATTCTTCTTATATCAAGAGGAATTAGCTAGATGAAGGGTACATGTAGTGCTCTATCGCAAGAGCTCCTGGAAGATACAAATCTTATCAAGAGGGCTTGTATGATGCAAGAGGAATAGAAAGAATTGGCTGCCATTAGTTTGGAACTGGTATGGCTGAAAATTACAGCCCTAAATCAGCCCAAAAATACCTTCAAGAAACACCTTTGTCGATAGCTCAAGCTCCCAAAACAAAGACTCCTTAGAGCACCTAGTTGCAGGTACAATGTTCCATGTCAAAGCCATCAAAGCCAATATAATAAAAGATAATTTTTTTGCCTACAAGATGACTGTGAGGACTGCCTATATCAGTCCAAATAGATCACATAAGTCCTCCAAGACAACTCCTTGATCTTCCAATCAAATCACTCTTGTCATAAACTTCAAGTATCAAGCAAGACAAAGCGTGTAGACCACTTGTAGAAGAAGAAAGATGGCTAGTAATCTTCTTGCCCTTTCTTGCCTCTAAATGTGGCTGCCTATATCAGCCCAAGCATGATAAAGGACAAGAAAGACAACTTCTTAATCTTCTCTTTAATATGCTAGTGCAATGTCAGCTTGCACTTAGACATTCGATCCATCCAATGTTAGAAAGGACCCAAATATGATGAGAAATGCGAAAAGGAAAAGAGATGGGAATAATTGCCCCAATAATCCCTGTAATAGGCTACCTATCCTAGCCTCAAAATAAGCACATAAATTATTTGAGAAGCTTCACAAAAGCCTCTATCCTTCAAGAATACACAATCATACTGTGTAGAAGCATGACCAAGTCCAAAACCCACCATAAAATTCTTACAAATGATAAGAGCAATTGAGTGTATGTTTTATTGGCAAGAAAACTTTTGTTTTGGGTAGCCAAAACCAACATTCATATATTCCATAAACAAAGAAAAAAGTATCGTTGATCAAACTCTTTACAAGAATCTTGTGTCTAGCATGTAGGTAAATTCACAAGGCAAGATACCCCTTTGATGTGACAATAGTAGATGAAAATACAATAGGATGAGCTTCAACACATCAAATGATAGTTTTGGACAACCAATAGTAGTCCAAAATCATCTCATAACTCCACCATGAAAGTACATTGAATGCCTCTCAAGGCAAGGGATATAAAGTCCAGCATGTAGTTCTAGATTCAAGTCAAGATTAGTCTTTGAAGTGACAAGAATGGAGGGGGATTCCAAAAGAGGAGCTTTAGCCCACCAATTTACAGGTTTGGGTAGCCAATAACAGCCCACATACAACTCAAAATGCAACCAAGAAGTTACTTTTTAATGGTTCTCTTGATAGATGAGATCAATCATAGCTTCTAGATGAAAATACAAGCCAAAATGGACTCTTTTTCTCATGGGCCACACAGAGAGCCTTCAAGAATGGGCTGTTGCCCTCCTAGAGTGAACTGTAATGCAAGTGTGATAAGGAATAGTGCACTTGTGCAAGATGCAATGCCCTATGGTGAGATCTAAGGTACCAAGTAAATGAGTGGATGTACAAAGATCAATATGCAAGTGCAAGAGGCATTTGAGGATATGTGTGCAGTGTAAGGTGCAAGCCTAGGTGCACTAGGGTACACACAAGTGCACACAAGTGAGTTAGTGTAAGTGTCCATGCAATAGAGTGCATGAGGGTGCATAGAAGTGCACACATGTGCATAGAATTGTATCAATTAGTGTACATGAGTATACACAAGTACACGCAAGAACATACAAGTGCACAAAAAATTACATATGAGTGTGCATGATTGCATTAGGATGTATGGTCTATTTGTTGACTTATGTTGAGTATTGGGATGGAAGAGGCACTACCAGGTGCCTCGTTCCTTGCTCCTTAGGTCCATTGGCTTTGCCTTGTGAATAGGGTGGACACTTGACCAAAGAGAACAAGAAAGGAGGGACCCATTGTCTAGAGCCAAATGCATCATGAGCTTAAATAAGTGTGCATGTATGGTGGTGTGCAAGGGGGGGTATGAGAGGTTCTAGTTTGCACAGGGCATGCATCAATACAAGTGTTAGAGTGGGTATGTGCCCCAATAGTGCATGTGATCATGACAATGCTAATGGTAGTGTTGCTAGTGCACCCATGTGTTGAGGTAGTGCATAGTGGGGTGTACTATTCAATGCACATAGGCAAAAAAGAGCACTCATAATGAATTACAAGGTGAAGGGAAACACATGGATCAATGGAACACGAGCGAGTAGAAAATGTGATGAGCCCCATTGCTCAGTGCAACACGAGTGAGTAGAAAACATGATGAGACCCATTGCTAAGTGCAACACGAGTGAGTAGAAAATATGATGAGCCCCATTGCTAAGTGCAACACGAGTGGGTAGAAAATATGATGAGCCCCATTGCTTTCCTACTTTTTGAGTGTCACTATTATTATCACAATTAATTCTTTGCCCTAGATCCCTTTTTTTGTATTCTTTCCTTTTATATTATATCACATGCAAGATAGACTTGCACTTTCCCTTCTGGCATGTATGAGAAGCTCCATTGCTCAATGCAACACAAGCGAGTAGAAAACGTGATGAGCCCCATTGCTCTCCTACTTTTTGAATCCCCCTATTATTATCATGATTAATTTTTTGCCCTAGATCCCTTTTTTGTCTTCTTTTCTTTTATATTATATCACATGCAAGATAGACTTGTACTTTCCCTTTTGGCATATGAGAAGCCCTTTTTTCACCCAATGAGGGCACTTTTCATCTTGTTCACATCTCAAACATGCACAATGGAATTTCTAGGTCTAGATGATCTTCTCTTATTTTCTGGGAGGGGACCTTTGTAATTACTTAAGACAAGCTCACTCAATTGTAATATTTTTATACTCAATATGTTGTTGTTCTAATTATTTTTCCATGTATTCTCTACTCGAGCCCTTTCATTGATAACTCTTGCGTAATTTTTTACTCCTATCATACACATGTAAGATAAGTGTGTAGTGCTCATCACAATTGCTGTAAGTACAACTGCATAAGAAAAAGTTCTTCAATTTCCAATATGAAGACTTTTGTGAAAGTAATTCCCAACAAAAATCCTTGTTTTAAGTAAGATCCAACTATTTCATCCTTATCCTAACTATTTCTTGTACATTTCTCAATTCATATGCACGTACCCTCTCCTATTTGGCAACATGAAACATGCGAGCAACTTTGTGGCCAATGTCCGGCCCAACAATGGAACCAAAATGTTGCACTACGTGAGCTCACTTATGGGACTTTGGGCACTGTCTTATTCATTCAAGAGGTACAATCATGAAGAACAATGGCAATCTCTCACCTAGCCTTTTGTAGGCATCATGAATACTAGGATCTACTTGTACTGAGCTTGCATGGCATTCCTTTAAGCATGAAAGATGCCCTTACAGAGCTCCACAACCCATGAGTGTGCTCCTTTTTTTCTCAACCTTGTATGGCCTTAGCCTGCAAGGAAGAAGCATGAGTGTAAGCATGAGAGAGTGCTCAAGAGAAAGAAGAAGGATAATTCACCTAAATGGTCCCTCACCTCTCCCTCCCTCCCCTCTCTCTCTCACTCTCCCTCTCTCACAAATGAAAAGCAAGAAGGAAAGAACTCAAAATTTGCACACACATGAATAACTTATTCTATTTTTTATCATCCTTTAAACACAGGAAAATTCGGGTTAGGATATTCCCATCCACCTTGGGCATCTTGCCACTTTTTTGGTCCTTTCAACTGTTCATAGCTCTCTTTTCATGCATTCAAACTCTAATCTTGATTAAAAATAAGTAAAAAATTGGATTCTAGCTACTAAATACAACTTATACAAGAGAAGCTCAATTCTCATAAAGATGAGGGCACCAAGTGTAAAAAAGTTTACTATTTTCTTGAAATTGTAGGCCTTTTTCTTTATCTTGATCTTGCAATTTATAAAGGATATCTCATATTGAGTCCTCCTTCTTGTATATTACAATGCAAATTAAGTTTTCACCTCTTATGAGGTTTATCATTGGTCCTAATATAAATTCAAAGTATGCTTTGAAAATAAAATTTATGCATCTTCCCATGCTTGAAAACAACTTCTTGTCTAACAATTCACACTTTCATGCTTGGCTTTGTTGTAGATTACACATTGCAAGGTCTAATTATGACAATGCATTTCTTGCCAAAATTGTATCACTAGAAAGACAAATATTTGACTAATTTTTTATAATGGGCCATGTGAGTGAAAGCTTATTTGGTGAGCTAAATATTTGTTTCTAAAACGATTACCACTAGATTTGCAAGTAGGCAACCTAATTAATGGAACAAATCTCCACACATTACACATGGGTAGGAAAGACCCAATTGGGTGACTTCTTTTTTTTTTTTTTTGGGCAAGGGGGGAAGACTTTCACCTTTGGCGAAAATGGTGGCAATAGCTTGGGCCATCTCTAAAGTTATTGCCTTATTTTCAAAAGTTTTAATTACTAGAAAAAGCCTTTGCTCTAGGAATTTTATTATATTTGTAATATGAATAACCTAGTGATATAATACCTTGTCATGAATATGGTGGCAATATCTTGGGTCACCTCTAAAGCATTCTCCAAATTTTTTTAAATTATTACTTGAGAAAATATTTGCTCTGCAAGTTCTAGTCAAGTCATGTATATGTGTAATGGATGATGATGCAATTTTTAGGTACACAAAACCAATGCTTATTCCTTAAAAGGAAAATGGAAGAATTGAATATAAGGAGAAGATTGTAAATGGTAATGGAAATTCATATAATACTATTGGTTATTGTGTTGTATTGAAGAAAAATAAGCTTGTATGGAAGAAAGAATTGGGGGGTTACCTCCAAGGAAAGTGACCATTAGTGCATTATTAAAGATGGATTGACATAGAAATAAAACTACTTATAAAGGAGGGGTATTGGTAAAACAATAAAAAACAAAAGAGGGCAGCTAAGGAGGAGGAGAGGAGGACAAATAATAGTTAAGTGAAGGCAATGATGAGAGAGGTGGTCGAGGATTTGTTGGTGGTTGGTGATGAGGGCTTGTTTTCCTAAAGATGTACTCATGGGGGACTTGTGTTGAACCCCCTAATCCTATAGCCACATTCATTGTAACTTTCATGCCCAACTTGCAATGCACTAAGATATGGCACAAGCAGTAGTACATCATTGCCTCTGTTAGTTCCACCTCAATGTTGCAATTTTGATCATGATCCCTAATAGCCTTGTTGCCATCGTGCATTCCATAGGCTACTTCACTCACTTGATACACATTATGGGCTGCACTCACATATTTGAATGCATCAACCATAAAAAGTATCACCAAAGATACTAATGAACTCATGCTCACATTGTTAACAAATTGACATATTAGAATACTGCATTTGTAACCATAATTGGTACCATCAGATGCTAATCATCTCATGCCCACATATTTCTTGCATTCTTAGATTTTTTCAATTGGTATCCATTGTTTTGTAAAAGCCCACATTGAGATCACTTTCCATATTAGCTTCCCTTCACCAGCACATGGCATGTAACTAATTAAAAAAATATGCCTAAAAATATGCTTGGTGTCCATGAGTAAGCATGAAAAACATTAGCTTCTCTTTTCATACGTAGTTGTGAGACCAACAAAGGTGTCCATGAGTAAGCCAATGGCACTTGTATTCTTTCTTTTGATGAGATGGATCTCAAATTTACTTACTTCTAGCTCATAGAGTATTTAATTCAAGAAAGATTTTATCCTAATATTAAAATCTCTATAGAAATGCAATTAGCTTTACCAATGCTTAGCCACTTTGAAGGGTGACTCTTTTCTACCAATTACATACAAAATTGCTACAATTTCTTAGTAAAGTTGTAATTTAATGAAATCTAGAATACCAACATTGCTATTGGTTCTACCACACTATACCAAATCTCTACAAAGTTGAATTGCTTTCATGATGATTTCTTTGATAATGGCCAACACTTATAGTAGAAGGAATCATCAAGGTTGCATTTATCACCAAGCAATGCTTGCTTCCAACAACTGATTTTCTATGAAGACTAGCTCTATCCATGAGATTTGTGGCATACATCTATATTTTCCTTGCTTCCCTACAATCCCTAAAAATATGCTTGGTTGTCTCTTTTTCTCTCTTATAGAATAGACACATAGGTGAAATTTCAAAAAATTTGAGCCAATCCTTAGTTGGGAGTGTCAATATAAGCATCCTCTTGAAAATCAAATTTAGTTTGAAAGCTAGGTTGCATTTATATGGTTGTATTATTAACAAATGTGTTTTACACACTCAATACCCTTGTAAAATCCATACAATATCCTAATTAAAGTAATCACTAATATTTTGTACAGACGATTATTTTTCATGAAATATCATTAATAATTGTGAAATAAAATATGTTAAATTATAATCAACTAAAATTTCTTAAATTATATAATTCTTAAATTTTGATATTTTTTATTTTTTACTTCTCAATAATAATTCAAAATTAACATTTTATTGTTAAGAGATATAATATTTATTAATTTATTATGATTACTTATTAATCATTAAGTAATAAAAATACTAGTTTATAGTTGATTTATTAATTTTAGATATGAATTTCTTGATTGAATAGCTCAAATCTTTTAGTTGTTGCCCAAGAGAAAAGCCACATTTTTGTTTGTGCTAGGCTCATCTAAAGGTGCTAGTTATATAGTATAACTATACTAAAGAATTCTTTATGAAGGGTTCTTTTGTAAGAGTGAATTTTTCACACTTATACTATCCTTCATCAAATATGGTAATCCATATATTTGCAAATGTGTCCATATATTATACATTGTATTTTTCTAGGAAATATCATATTATAATCCCATATTTTTTGTATTATATGAATCAATTTTTTGTATTAATGCTATCTAGTTTGAAAGGAGTTGACACCTATACTCTTTTGAACTTTTTCTTCCATGTATTTAAAGAGCTTCTAGGGTCTAAATTCTTCCATGTCTTCAAAGAGCTTCCAAGTTCTAGATTCTTCAAAGCTTTCTTGGTTTCCTAGTCTGAATATCATTGCTAAAATGGAAATTATTGCACTTCTTCGATGCACTATCCCTTTTACATGACAAGATAAGGTACTATTTCAAGCCTTCACTCCCTCTAGAGTGAAATGCAATGGACCACTCTTTGGTTTTTTAAAACCAATAGCTTAGCCAACCATTTATCATCAAGACTTAGATTGCAAAAGTCTAATGCTTTAGGGACTCAAGCATCTCTCCACCTTTTTAAGCCCTTCTCAAAGATCCTTATTGACTTGATCAACTCTACTTTTTGATGGGAGAGAAATAATCAATAAATACCTCAATTTAGAACCAAATCACTTTATCCAAATGGATATCAAAGCCATGATTTGGATCTAGCTAAATGTGCTAATGATTGCTCTCCACAACTCAAAAAGCTTCTAAGCAGCCTACAATGCTTTGAGGCAAATCTTATGATCCTTATAAAGCAAGATATCCCATCCATTTGCACTAGTCCATCTTCACCCTAGTAGGCTAGAGCTACCTATCAAATGTCTCAATAATAAAACACCATGGCTAGGGCTCATCAAGCCATTTCAATAGCTCATAGAGTAGCCTATTACAATCCAAGGCAACCATTACTTTTTGATTTTATCATCTCATGCAGAAAATAACACATAGCCCTCCTCTCCCATCATCGAAAGATCAACAAAAAAATCTAAGCAATGCCTCAAGATTTCCTTGAATAGATTTAGCGAAGGACGTGATAGAGGCATTGAATAAAATTAATGAAGTTAGCACATCACTAATTTTAAGATAGTGAGTTGATAAGCTAATTTAAGTGTCACATTGCACTATTCTTGCAATTTTAGTTGGAATCTCTCCATTAGCCACTTGAATTTCTCTCTCATAGGTAATTTGGATCCTCCAAGGGACTCCTAAATATTTGAATATCTAACCTTTTTCTATAGTCTTGATGCCTAAAGGACCCACCTCATCCATGTTATCTTTCAACTCCAACAAGAATACCTCAATTTGTTCATTGCTAAATGCTAAAGATGATAATGTTGTGAACTCATCATAAATAGCCAATAGTTCTTGCACAGATGTCATCTCACCTCCGATGATATCTAAATGCTCATTCACAAACATCTCTTTAGTACATATCTCACCAGTAGAAAAGGGGAGTTCTGATGCCAGGAGGCATATTTCACAGTGGACTCCAGTGGATTCCATAAACTTTGATGACCGGGGCTCATACACAAAGTGGATTCTTTGTGCAAGAAGTTGATGGGGACGCCTGTCCTTTTCAGGCGTTTCATTAATTTAGTGTGTATATGGGTCATTCCATAGCGGGTGATTCTACAAAATGCATATTAAATTAATAAACGCTTATGAGTTTAGAGTGGGCACTCGTAATAAATTAAGGTTAGGATTGATTTCTAACCAGTTGATTTATTTATGTAGCTGAAGACTGCGAGGTATTCACTTTTGTCGGTTTAATTGTATTATTTTACTAACGATTGTGAATGCTTCAGTTGATGTGTAGAGATAGCAGCAGTGTGGCGGAGGAAAGCATTGAAGGATAGCAAATATTCGATTTATCATTTATATTTTGATGGGCGCATACCTTAGGCATGGCGCCTATATTTTGTCGTGCCTATTTATTGAGGCATTGGATATTTATTTATTATTTTGTATGTGCATGGGCGCACAATTATGTTATTTGTACTTGGACATTGTATTGGGTATGCCAGACTCTTTGGGCACCGCTTGCTAGCTTTATTTCTATTTTTGCTAAAGCAAACTCAAAAGCTAAAAGCTTGCTATTTTGTAATTTGGGCTATTATTTGAGCTTGAAGATGATTAATACATAAAATACATGCTTTGTGGAGCGCTCACACAAGGCATGGGGAGAGATTGCACCCAATTGGTCTCTTGTTCATGTCGTGCATGTTTTTTTACCTTGAGTTTTGTGCAAAAAGTAGAGTTTTTTTGTTCTTGGGGACCTTCCAGCATTCACTACGTGAGCGTACAACATCCGATCTGTGCACTAGTGGTATTAGAGCGAAGCTGAGATCAAGAGCTTCCAATCGCTACCCATCTTGTGCGAAGGCGGAGCTCCTGGAACGATCAAGCTCTATGGTCAATCTCGTCATGAACGGTCGATACGGGTGGATTCCTGGCGATCAAGAACCTCTGTTTCCATCATCAGACTGGGAAGGACCGGCCTGTAGCAGTGGAGGACCACTCCTACATCCTCACATAGAAGTCGTGGAGTTGCAGAGATAAGTTTCAATCTTTATATCTTCCAAGCTTAAAAATTAAAGCTTTATAAGCTTAAAGAAGCTTAAGGCTTCGAAATTTCACCTCAGCGTATTAGAATGTGTTGTGAAATTTGCGCCGCGTGAGAAAAAACGGCCCCCCCCCATGATTTCACGTTTTTACTGAGTAAGCTTAAAAGCTTACTTACCAAAGCTCTAAATCACATAAGCTTCTCAAATTCAACAAGTTCTGCAAGTCTCTCAAGTCGAAGTTCTGCGAGTTACATAAAGCAACCAAGTTCTGCAAGTCTTCAAACTCTGCAAGTCACATAAGTCTGCAACTCTGCAAGTCAGACAAGTCATCTGAAGTCAAAATTGACTTCTGTTCAAAACTCATAGAAGGGTTGTTCCTGCGCAGAAACTCCGAACTGCAAAGTTGTTCATTGGAAGGTACTCTACGCATACGCAGGTTTGCTGAACTATTTCAGCATACGAAGAAGGATAAAACACAGAATTCTCAAAAATTACAAATCTCGCAATAGTCAAAGACGAAGATTGTGAAAGCCACACCCAAAAATTTATAAGCCTTGTATTTTCGATCTTGAGCTACGCTCATCCGGCTAACTTGATTTTGAGAGTGAGAGGTCTTTTGAGTTTTGTAGAATGACAGAACCACATATGGATGATTTAATGGCTGAAGGTGACCTATGTGAACCTACGATGTAGCAAAAGCTGGACTTAATTATGATGCAGTTGGATGAAGAACAACAAGCTAGGCAAGCATTGCAAGTTCAATTGGCTAATTTACAAAGATCGACTACCGACAAAGAGGAACCTCAATCAGAAGATCTTATCCGACATACCATCGACGCAACTCTCGAAGCTCAATCTATCCGCAAGGAAACAAAGATAAGTAAAAGAAATTTCAAATTTCGTACTTTCAATGGCACTTTAGAGGGAAAAACAGTTCTTGCATTCATTAGTCAGTTTGATGACTACTTTCATGAGGAAACATACGCAAAAAAAGATAAAATCAAGTGTGTCACTAATCATTTAGTGGATAGAGCATCTCATTGGTGGACCGTGGTTCGTAAAAGTATAGATTGTCCCACTACCTGGGAGAATTTCAAGAAGAAGTTTATGCAGAATTTCCTTCCTCCACAATTTCATGAAAAAGCCATCAAGCAATGGGACCTTCTTCAACAACGAGATCGTGAGCCTATTCCTCAGTACACTGAGCGCTTTTGGAATGCATTACTCCAGTTACTCATGCTTGAAGACGTACCTGAAGTGACACACAAGCGCAAGTATATGTCTGGACGGACTCCTTGGGCATTACTACGTTGAAGTTAATATGTTCAAGCCTGCAACTCTTCAAGACGCAATTTCATTAGCTCACGACACTGAAGACAAGCTGCGAGGAAGAGACAAGCATCCACAGCAATTCCAAACCAATGGTAATTATGGATCTAAGCAATTCAACTCAAATTTTAGAAGATTTAATCAAGGTCGTTTTTCTTCATCATCTTTTCGTAAGAATTGGGCAAAACCACCTGCTTTACCATCTAATACCAATCAAAACCCCAAGCCTATTCCACAGCCAAATCCTAATGTCCCTAGACTTCCCACCATTGCAAACAATGTAACCAAAGCCAAACCTATAGTATGTTATAGATGCCACCAACCTGGACATCTAGCAGCAAATTGCCATTCGAAGAAGCTACCAGTCCATATCAACTACCTTGGAGCAATGGAAGATGACGAACATGAAGAAATGCCTGATTTCACGGAAGATGAAGACGACATTACTACTCCTTTGGATACTTTACCAGGTATGCCAACTCCACATACTTTATTGACAATGAAATGTTTAGTGCATGGAAAGGAAAAGATTATTTTGCATGATGATGGTAGTACTCATGATTTTATTTCTGCAAAGCTAGTAAAAGAATTAAAGTTACAGACTATACCTACGCATTATCGTATTAAAGCAGCATTCTTAGGCACTAGGTATAATGGTACACAGGAAGTGCATGACTTAGAAATTCAAATTGGTGAATACACTGAAAGAAGAAATTTTCTAGTTGTACCACTACAGTCCAGTGACATTATTCTAGGTATGCCTTGGTGTCATCAACATAACCCTGATATAGATTATTCCACATATTCAATTAATATTAAATTTCAAGGAAAACATATTACATTGTATGGTATGCATGCATCTAATGCTTTTCCACTGCTTTCGCATACTCAAGCTAAACGTGCATTATGCAAAAGTAGTAAATCCTATCTCATTTGGGTGAATGAACTGCAAGTTAAAGAAAATCATATGCACCCTAGGCATAAAGAATTTCTTGCACACTTTAAAGACTGTTTTGCCAAAGATCTACCACCTGGTTTACCTCCTTCACGTCCAGAAGACCATAAAATAGATTTGATTCCTTGTACACAACCACCTTGTAAAGCACCAGATAGGCATAACTAGATAGAGCAAAAAGAAATTCAGAGTTAAGTTGAGGAATTACTAAATAGAGGATTGATTAGACGTAGTATTTCTCCATTTGGTGCACCTGTTCTGTTGGTAAAGAAGAAAAATAATACCTATCGTATGTGCATTGACTATCGTGCTTTAAATAAGATCACAGTAAAGAATAGGTATCCAATTCCTAGAGTCGATGACCTTATGGATAAATTGTAAGGTTCTGCCATATTTAGTAAAATAGACCTTAAATCTGGTTATCATCAGGTGAGATTAGATAAGTCAGACATATTCAAGACTGCATTTAGGACACAGTTTGGTCATTATGAATTTTTAGTGATGCCTTTTGGATTGACTAATGCACATGCTACATTTAGTAGAATGATAAATCGTATATTTTTGAAATATCAGTATTGTGTAATTGTCTTCTTTGATGATATTTTGGTGTTTAGTCAAAATGAGAAAGAACATTATGAGCATTTGTCATTGGTTTTCCAGTTATTAAAAGATAATCAACTGTATGCCAATCCGAAAAAGAGTAAATTCTTTAAAACAAAAATTGAGTATTTAGGTCATATTGTATCATCTGATGGTATTAAGGTTGACCCTAAGAAAATAGAAGCAATATTGAATTGGCATGTACCTAAAAATGTGCATGAGTTACGATCATTCCTAGGTCTTGATAGTTTCTATAGGAAATTTGTGCGTAATTTTTCATTACTTGCTTTACCATTAACCAAACTTCGGAAGAAAGGTATTGTTTATCATTGGTCCGATAATCAACAGAAATCCTTTGACTTATTGAAACATGCATTAACCCATGCTCCTGTCCTACAGTTGCCTGATTTTAATAGACCATTCTTTTTAGTAGTGACCGATGCTAGTGGATCAGGAATAGGAGCCGTACTTATGCAGGACAATCATCCTATAGCCTATTCTAGTTGTAAGCTGAAACCCTCTGAACTAAAATATTCCACATATGATAAAGAATTATTAGCTGTTGTACAAGCCTTAAGACAGTGAAAAAATTACTTAATGGGCTCTGAATTTATGATTAAGACCGATCAACAAAGTATTAGACATTTACTTAGCCAACCCCAAATATCTGACCGACATATCAAATGGGCATCTTTTATTCAGAGTTTTCATCCTATCATTCAATATCAACCTGGTAAAGAAAATGTAGTGGTCGATGCATTAAGTAGAAGATTTGCCATTCATAATATTTCTGTTATATCTTTTGATTCTTTGATTGTTATGACAGATACTTATCATCAAGATATTACTTTTCAAGTTGATTGGAATAAATTAGCTCAAAATAACTTGATTCCTATTGATTCACTATCTTACAATGATGGATTTATGTTTTATGAAAAGAGATTACGTGTTACAGTTCCATTCAAATCTTTTGTTTTGAATGAGATTCATTGTCCTCCATATCAAGGTCATAGAGGTATCATATCTATTTTACGTACATTAACTGAAGATTTTTATTGGCCCCGTATGGACACTGATGCATCTAACTTTGTTTCTGAATGTTTGATTTGTCAAAGAGTTAAGAGACATCATGGTAAACATTATGGATTACTAATGTCTTTATCTATTCCATCGAGACCTTGGGAACAAATTTCTATGGATTTTATTACTGGTTTACCTAATACTAAATCTAACCATGATATGATTTGGACAGTAGTAGATAGGTTTAGTAAACAAGCATATTTCATTCCATGTAAGAAAACTTTAACAACATCACAGGCAGCACAATTGTTTTTAAAAATTGTTTTCACTAACCATGGATTACTGAAAGTTATTATTTTTGATCGTGATTCTAGATTTTGTAACAACTTTTGGATTACTTTGTTTGCTAACCTAGGCACAAAAATTGATTTCTCATCTGTATTTCATCCTGAAATTAATGGACAAACAGAAGCCACTAACAGTACTATACTAGATCTTTTACGTGCTTATACTATTTCTAAACCACAGATATGGGATACATATTTGCATTTATTATAGTTTGCATATAACAATACACAACACATATCTACAAAGAAAGCACCGTTTGAAGTGATTTATGGTTATAGATTGTCTACACTTGTTGCATCTTTATCAAATAGAATTCAGAGTGCTGATGATATTGCTAGTATGCATAATACTATTTTTGATGAGGTTAAAGACATGATTGCCAAAGCCCAGCAATCATATACCAAACAAGCCAATAAGAAAAGACAAGCAATGAATTTCAAAGTTGATGACTATGTTTGGTTGAGAATAGAAAAACGTAGACTACAAAGTGTAGATAGACACCCAGTTGTGAAATTAGCCCCTAGATTCTATGGACCATTTAGGATCATTCATAAAATTAATGACAATGCATTCAAGTTAGAATTACCACCTCACTGGAAAATTCACAACACATTTCATATTAGTTTATTAAGACCCTTTAGAGGCCAATTACCTGTACACCCTGTTTACGAAAACCCACCTTTGTTAGAGGAAGAGACTGAAATACTTGAACCTGAAGCTATCATAGACACTGACTTTATGACCACTAGAATTGGCCGAAGATATTCTAGATATCTTGTTAAATTTAAGAACCATCATGTAGAAGAAGCACAATGGATGCATGCTAGAGACTTAAATGATTTCCCCACTCTGTTAGCTCCACATTGAGCTAAAAGCAATTGAGGTCAATTGTTATCCCACCCCGGGGGTATGATGCTAGGAGGCATATTTCATGGTGGATTCCATGCCATGGTGGATTCCGGTGGATTCCGTAAACTTTGATGACCGGGGCTCATACACAAAGTGGATTCTTTGTGCGAGAAGTTGATGGGGACGCCTGTTCTTTTCGGGCGTTTCATTAATTTAGTGTGTACATGGGTGATTCCATAGCGGGTGATTCCGCAAAATGCATATTAAATTAATAAACATTTATGAGTTTAGAGTGCGCACTCGTAATAAATTAAGGTTAGGATTTATTTCTAACCAGTTGATTTATTTATGTAACTGAAGACGGCTAGGTATTCACTTTTGTCGGTTTAATTGTATTATTTTACTAACGATTGTGAATGCTTTAGTTGATGTGTAGAGATAGCAGCAGTGTGGCGGAGGAAAGCATTGAAGGATAGCGAGTATTCGATTTATCATTTATATTTTGATGGGCACATACCTTAGGCATGGCGCCTATATTTTGTCGTGCTTATTTATTGAGGCATTGGATATTTATTTATTATTTTGTATGCGCATGGGCGCACGATTATGTTATTTGTACTTGGACATTGTATTGGGTATGCCAGACTCTTTGGGCACCGCCTACTAGCTTTATTTCTATTTGTGCTAAAGCAAACTCAAAAGCTAAAAGCTTGCTATTTTGTAATTTGGGCTATTATTTGAGCTTGAAGATGATTAATACATAAAATACATGCTTTGTGGAGTGCTCACACAAGGCATGTGAGGAGATTGCACCCAATTGGTCTCTTTTTCATGTCGTGCATGTTTTTTTACCTTGAGTTTTGTGCAAAAAGTAGAGTTTTTTTGTTCTTGGGGACCTTCCGGCATTCACTACGCGAGCGTACAACATCCGATCTACGCACCAAGTTCAATATTGTTGCGATGTTACAAGACATGTCATGGACAAGAATCACGCAACCAAGAGGAGCAGAGAAAGACCAAGGAAGCCCAAGTCAAAAAGTAAATGAAGAAGTTCATTTTTCCCATGCAAGAAAAGTGGAGAAGAAGGCAAGCTCAGAAAAAACATGGGAGACCACTAAATAGTCTAACAAGGTGCTCTCAAGGATGAAGGAAAGCACTGAATATTCCAACAAGGTGCTCAGAAAGAACGGGGGGGGAAGCTTTGAATATTCTAGCAAGGCTCTCTCAAGGATGAGGGAGAACCTCTGAGGGCTCTCGCAAGGAATGTGTGGGGTGCAATGTATTTCATTTTATAAGAGCGTTAGGCTCCCTCCTATGTGTAAGTTGTAAGGTCTAAACGAACATGGGTGAAGGGATAAGGCAACTAGAAGGGAATGGAGAAAGAGGACCTTGGCAAGATGCCCGGTCATGTAAAAAAGGGGATGGGCACCCAAGGGATTTAGGGTTTTGAATATAAACTAAAAAAGTGAATGAAAAGCTCATTCTTTGGTGTGTGGCAAGAGCGATCTCTTCTTCTTCTCTCCTTGCTTGCTTGTGTGTGCTTGAGAGAGGGAGTGTGAGCGAGTGAGGGAGTGAGTATGTGAGGGTGAGGGATCGTGATGGAGAAGAAGCTCTTCATCATCTCCTTTCTTATTCTTCTCTTCTCTTCTCTTACGCATGGCTATGGAGGATAGAACTCAAAGGAGGCATGTAGTTTCTTGAGCTTTCATCTCGAATCATGGAGATACCAGCTTGCTTGAGGGATGTTACAATATGCAGGATCTAGAGCATGGCTATGGCGGCTTGTAAGCATAGACTAAACTCATGATGACATTGACTTAAGACCATAACTGTTACATAAGTGAATTAGGTTCCAAGATGGAAGCTTGGACTCATAAACACAATCTTGTGTAGGGATGACAAAGACAAGACACTTAACTAAAAGTACAAAGCATCATGATATTATATTCATTCTATATGAAAAGTGGTAGTCAAGTACAATGCTTTATAGTTGTTGGATGGGTACAATTTTCCCTTTCTGTGCATATGGGATTCCTGCAGCCTGCATGTCTTCATCCCAAACTACCTCATACAAAGAGGCTACATTAGGTGTGATTGCTAATATCCCAACACCCCTCCTCAATCACAACCAGAAAGTACAAAGTGTGTAGAGGCTTTAGTGAAAGTAACACTTGCAAAGTGTGGGCACACCATAAGCATGGCAAAATACCAGAGGCTATCGCAGAAAAGGCTAAGTGTAGGTACCACAAACATGATGGACATCCAGAGGCTATAGCACTGGCCTTACAAAGGCTATAGTACAAGGCTACATGAGGAGTTTTACAAGCTTATGATAAAGACATTTGGGCTAGGCAATACAAGGCTAAAAAAGTCAGTAAAAAATAGGATCAAGTATAGTGAGGCCCTTGCAGTTTTTATCATTTCTTTTGACATAGATCTTCGATTCATTGCAGTTCTTCTTGTCTAGCTTCGTGTACTTGTACTTCCCTTTGTTTGCCACTTCAAAGTCTTCATGATTTTTATGCTTGTTCTTCTTATTATTTTTCTCTTTGATATTTTGGTCTTGATCTGCTTCTTCATTGACTTTGCTTGCACTAGTTGTATCAATCTTTATGTCCATGTCCCCCTCAAGAAAAGGTATCATTGTCTTAGGCAGTGGAAATGACTTCAAAATCTTCAAATAAATTCATCGATTTCTCTTCAAAACAAGTAAACCCTGCAAGCGGAATAAACAAGTTTTCCATGTAGTAAAATTGAGCAACAAGAGTAATGCTACTCTTCATGAGAAGCATCTTCATAAAAGACTTGATTTTGGTCATTCCCATGATGGAAATCAGCTTCAAATGACTAAGAATAACCATCAATGAGTTGATCTTTGTATGTGTCAAAAGACACAAGCAATAGCAATGAAGTGTCAAACGATACTAGTTTGAAATTTGATGTTTGTTGCTTGAGTTTGACTTGATGATCTTCAAAAACTCTTCATAGCTTCCCCTCCTTGCTGATTTGATGGTTGAATACTTGCTGAAAACTTCATATTAGAGTGGCCTTGGCTTGGTTTAAGTGGCAAGAGAGAGAAAATGAAGGAAAAATGAGCTTGAAGGTAAGTGGCTATGGCTGTCCTGTCAAAACATGGACCAGACTGGTAAATGAGCTCCCACGAGCTCCACAGGTTGAATATTCTCAAAACCTTTGAGATGGAAGACCATCACTAATGGTTCTAACTCCCCTTAAGAGGGGTTGTACTCATTTTGCTCGAGTTGAGAGATCTAAGCCTTCAAAGTGGCCGCTATCAAAACTGTGCCCAGTTTTGGGAAAATACAAATGCCAAGCATGGTGTGCATCAATCTCCTTGATTTTTGTGCCAAGAAGTTGTGCCTTGACCTGAAGAACAACTCTTGAGAAGAAAGCTTGAAGAGATATGGCTTGGTTGATGAGATATGACTGCTCCAATAGAGGTAGGTAGGTGTTGTCCATAGACACAGTTATGGCAGCGACTCTGAAAAGAGGCAATGCTGAAGCTATAGTTGCTGAGGTGCCAAGGAGGAGCTCTAAAGTAGAGAAAAACTTCTCTATAAGGAATTTTAGAGAGATTTGGCATGTGGAGAGAGATATGAAAGCTTTAAGCTGACAGGGTACTGGTGGCTATGGCTGCCATGGAAGCTTCATTGAAGGTAGGAATGCAAATGAAGTTGGAGATAGGGTCCAGTACTCAAATTGAGCTGAGCAGAGATGGAAAGGAGCTGAGAGGAGTGAAATGAGAGTTGGGCCATGCTCAGCTGAGCTGTGATACCATGTTAAAATATGCAGGATCTAGAGCATGGCTATGGCGGCTTGTAAGCATAGACTAAACTCATGATGACATTGACTTAAGACCACAACTGTTACACAAGTGAATTAGGTTCCAAGATGGAAGCTTGGACTCATAAACAAAATTTTGTGTAGGACTGACAAAGACAAGACACTCAACTGAAAGTACAAATCATCATGCCATTATATTCATTCTATATGAAAAGTGGTAGTCAAGTACAATGCTTTATAGTTGTTGGATGGGTACAATTTTCCCTTTCTGTGCATATGGGATTCCTACAGTCTACATGCCTTCATCCCAAATTGCCTCATACAAAGAGGCTACATTAGGTGTGATTGCTAATATCTCAACAAGGGAGAAGGCTACTCATTTGGGCATCAACATAAGCTCACTACACCCCTGTAGGATCAAAGATGTGTCGGCTAGGTGAGAGATAGCCATTTGTGCTCGCTTGAAATGCTTGAATCAATAAGCGGTCATGGGTCTTGGCAGTTGAGTGCAAGCTCCCACTACATTTTGGTTCTGTTTTCGGGACCAAGAGATTCAAGCTTGAGCACTTGCGCGTCTCAAATTGAGCGTCAAAGTAGGGTTGCATCCCTGAACCGGTGCTTAAGATAGGTAGGAGATTTGGGCTTTTTAATCTTTAAAAAAAGTAAGTATTTTGGATTTTTGATGGGTAGACAAGTAGGAGGATCCATTTTAGTATTTGTGTTTTGATTCTTGTTGCATTTAGAGTAGGATAGGACCAAGCAATCGAAGCAAAAAGCTTTTGGTTTTCTGATATAAAATAGGCAAAAATAGGGGAAAATCAAGGGAAAAATGGGTTTGCACTCCATTGACAAGGCTTGAGCACTAACAGGATAGCAGTTGGACATTAGGACAAGGGCTTAAGTCCTAAGGAAGGGGGTGGAAGGCTCATTTTCAGTTTCTATAGCACAGAGACAAAGAGAGAGAGAGAGAGAGAGAGAGAGAGAGAGAGAGAGAGAGAGAGAGAGAGAGAGAGAGAGAGAGAGAGAGAGAGAGAGAGAGAGAGAGAGAGAGAGAGAGAGAGAGAGAGAGAGAGAGAGAGAGAGAGAGACTTGGAGCTTAGGGTGAATCGATCGACTACCATATAATTTTTTGGTGCGTAGTAGGCACATAGAACCCTCCCTATGTATGCATTCTTGCATTCTGGAGCTCCTTGCTTGTGGGTGTGGCAAAAAATGTGGCCTCAATTTGAATTTTTATTGCCATTGTTTGAGTGCTGGGGCGGAATCGGACATGGTCCATAGCGGTCCGATTCCCAGAATTGGACACCTGGACATTTGATTTTTGGAATTTGGACATTCAAACTAACTTGAATCTTTTGATCAAATGTTGTCTGTCTGATCATCCTAAAAATTGGACTATCTGATTGAACATTCACCCATCCAATTGGGATGATCAAAATCATTAGAATTGGACTTCGACACTTGGCCATTGGCCACTCGGACATACAAAAATCAAACCTTGTCAAAATTAGATGCTTGGTACTCGAGCAAGCCCCAGAATTGGATACTTCAAAATTATATAGCCAAAATCAGACATGTTTGACTCTAAGAATCAAACATTGTAAAATCACACACTATGAAATCAGACCAGAATTTTGACAGGAGAGAATAACAAATCTAGCATATCTCGAGCGAGAGAGAACACCTCCCGCAACTGAGGAAGGCTTTGAATGCCTTATAGGCAAAATTGACCCTAGAAATCACAATCGCATGACTAGACATGACCTTTGACAATCACGTTAGCTTTTAGTCCCTATTAAAGCCGTGAGATGGACCCCAGACCCCCATTTGACCTTGATCAAGCTGAACAATGTAGCACAGATCCTAGAGACCAGAGATCCTAGGATACAAAGCCAGCCATCCCTAGGATAGAGATGAATCCCATAGGCATATCTAGTCCCCGCATGGACCCTACATAACCCATCCTCCAAGTGATGCTCTAGTCCATTACTTGGAGGATCCTACTGATAGAAGGAGCCCTATGTGAACTCTTTCGTCTCATACGATTAAGAGGGAAATCTAGTCCTCATGGACTATTGACCAGTGTTGGTGATGGCATTAGAAAGGGAAAGAGGCAAAGGCTTAGGAGAGCAGACCCAAGAACCAATTTCTTGTTAGACTTGTGGTCACCCAGAGGACACATCTCTTCGTGTTGCCTCAACGAGAGGGAGCAACCTAAGCGAGATATAAGGCTGATCTCAGATGCAGTGGGTGTGGAATCACTCACCTTTTTGCTGATTGCCCTAGGCGAAAGCCATCCTCTAGTTCAACAATTGACCCATCAGTTCCACTGAGGCTATTCAGCATTGAGACATGCAACAGGGAGGCCACACCCATCCTGTTGCATGTCATGACCTGCACAGAGACAAGGTAGGCCAGCATATCATTGCCAGGGCCTAGCAACCTGGATGCAACCTCAATCAAAAAGAAAAGTTGTAGGCAAAAAAAGAATAGAAGTGAGGTAAAAGTTATGCTAAAAACCAAGAGTGGAATGACATTTCCTGTCAGAAAGAAAGTTATGAATGTTGAGGCTAAAACATCTATTCCAAAGATGGTTGAAAAAGAGAATGCTAAGATATGAGAGTACCCCAACTCAAAGCGCCAACTCGAAGTCATAGAAAACGTCAAGGATTGGGTAAGAGAAGCCCAGGAATACCTAAAGGATGCCAAGCCTATATCTTGGAGGATTTGATCAATGATCTCTCTAGTGTGAGCACACCAGTCTCTCCCACACAACCGAGAGACGTGTTTGCACCTCAAATTATGCTGCCGACAGAGCTGGAACACCACATGCCAGTAGACCAGTCAAGACTATGGGCCAAGAAGCATAGAATTGGGGGACAAGCAAGTGGCGAGTAGTCTTCTCCAACATTGGTAGCCACCCCTGTAACCCTAAGCTTAGGAGACGTGCTTAGGCAGCAACTGACGCTATGGTAGGAGCTAAAGCAGTGGATGGAAGGATCGGGCGAGAAAATTGCCATCAACTTGCAAGACCATGATGCATAATGAAAATACCAAGCCTAACGTTGTAGTCAGTGTGCCCAAATAATTGCATATTAATGCTTTTGGGGAAGGAATCAAAATGCATGTGGTCTTACTAGTCCTAGCTCTAGGTGACACCACACGAGGAAAGGGATTGTAGTAGACATGAGGGTAGGAGTCAATGTACTCAACCACACAGTACTCTAGGCTTGGGGTAACCCGCCTATTGAGGATGCTAGGTTCAATGTCAGGCTAGCTAATGCAAGGAAAGTGAAGCCATATGGAGTGCTGAGAAATCGGCCATTGAAGATCGTAGGAGTACGGTTCTCCATGGACTTTATAGTCATGAAAGGAGTGGACTACTATATCCTATTAGGCTAACCCTGAATGCACAACACATGAGTCATAGAAGACAGGGGTAATGGTTTGATCTTCCTAGGAAATCAAACTTAAGCAGTAAGAGTGGAGATGGATACTTGGAAGACTACACCAGTCAAACTAGACACCATCTTAACTATGCTCAAGGGTGACACTCAGGTTAGGAAATACTATGAGCCATTGAATAAGTATATCCCTTTCCTAGAGGATGAGCATGATTGGATGCATGGTAGCCACAATTGATCTGCCATTCTCAAACAACGAGGAATACGAGAAAGCTGCTAAGGTAGTCAGTAATCTCAAAGACATGCCCTCAGTGCCAATCTACACGATGGCTAGGAGCTCACATGGGTGACTCGCCTCTAGCATGTTTCACATCCCTAACAACAAACAAGACCACCACCACAACATCTTAGAGCACTTGATAGACAAATTAGCTAGTAACCTAGCCGCAAATCTTAAACTGCTCAAGGATCTCTTGGATGAACCCAAGTGGCAATGGACCAAGGTGTATGACTTAAACTTGATGTACAATTGGGCCTTAACCACCCACTGGACAAGGAATCACAAGTGGGAAATGACAAGCAATTAATTGAGGACGAGTCTGATGATGAGTAGGAAGACTGTTGTTCCTCCAATGTGAAGAGAGTGGAGAAGAGGTTGATATGATAGAGTACAACACAAAGGGGCATGAGATTGAACAAATACAAGTAGACTCCAAATCATAGAAAAAGAGCCTCTTGACAATCGCAAAAGGAGTCACGCAAATGGGTTGTGATCGCACCTGGTTAGAGCACATAGGAGCTATTGATTATGAAGAATGAGCGGGTCTTGCCCGACCAAGTGCTGCATCAATACTTAGAATGGAATCACCATTTGAGCTATGACCCCCTGGAGAGACTTCCTCTTCTAACAAAGATGGAGAGTTGACTCCGAGTCAGAGGTAAGCTCAGACAGTGACCCTAAGATACCATGACCACCTAAGACCAAGCATACCAAAGGAGAAGGAGAAAAAGAGGAAACAACCTACGGATCTGCAAGCTGAGGAGTAAAGGAAGCCAAAAGACTTGCTGAAACAATTCATGAGATTTAAGAAGGGCCAGAGGGTAGTGGTCTTGCTAGGGACCAAAAGACGAGGCCAAGCAAGCGAGCCTATAGAAGGACTCACCAAAGTCAAAGAGGTAAACCTAGCTTAGGAAAGGGAGCCACCAGACCTATTTTTATGGCCAACAACTTGACCAAGGAAGAGGAGGAAACTCTCATTACTCTCTTATGAGAATACATAGACATATTTACCTGGTCCCTCAACAAGCTAAGAGGGGTAGATCCGAGTGTAGTGACTCATAACATACCAATGACATCTTATGCAATGCCAATCAAGAAGGAACTATATCCAATGAATCCCAAACATGCTCATGCTATCAAGGAGGAAATCAACAAGATACTAAGAGTAGGATTCATTTCTGAGATTGAGCACACGGACTGGGTGTCATCCATAGTGATTGTAATGAAGAAAAATGGAAAAATCAGAGTGTGCGTCAACTACAAGAAAGCCAAGGCTGCCACAAAGAGAGACAATTATCCGGTACCATACACTAAGCATATGCTCGAGAGGGTGACTGGTAAAGAGGCCTACAGTTTCTTGGACAGCTTCTCTGGATACAACTAAGTGCAAGTATATCCAGATGATAGGCACAAGACTACCTTTGCTACTGAGTGGGGAGTCTTTGCCTATGTAGTCATGTCCTTTAGGTTGAGAACACACTACCCACATTTCAAAGGCTCATGTGTGCCATTTTCAAAGACATGCTCTGGCAAGGGTTAGAGGTATTTGTCGATGATCTAAGTGTCCTCTCCAATTGGATGGCACACCTAGGCAAGCTCTAAGAAGTCTTTGATAGATGTAGGCTGTTTCATCTCTGAGCTTGTTATACCATGGATGATGCTTATGAGTGTTTGGGAATCATAAAAAATTAACAAAGGTATTCAATATAGCCATGGAGTAGAGGAAGAGAAAAACTAGATCATTGAGTAGAGATTAATCGATATGTTGAGTTGATTTTGGAGGAAATATAAAAGACATTGGAGAACTTTATTAAGATAATTCATATTGGATGACCATAAAGAATTCAAAGAAGGTGGCAGCTAACTCGATCGTGAAGGCACCATAATTACAGTGATGGTGGCTATGGCGTGACATGCTCAGAGACAATCCGTCTTTAGTATCCGCAGTAGCACTGCTTCCTTCTATAGTAGTTGATTGGTTTGTTCGATCACCATTCTGCCGTCACTTTTTGTTGCATCCTCCCTTTCCACAGGGGGATTACAATTTTGGTATTTTTGTAAGAAACAACATCATGTTCACAAAGTGGCGATATTCTTGATGTAATCATTGATGTTAGGATATTGACAATAAAAAAATCTTTTCTTAAGCTTTTTTTGAGAAGAAAGCTCCAACTTGGCTCAACGAAAAACTATAAAAGGCCGCAAAAGTTCATTTATAAAAGTGCAGGAGCTTTAATTCAAAAGGAGGGTGGTATAATCTGACTAGTAAAGAGAAGCGATAGCAAATCGTTGAAGATGCTGGAAAAGTTGGCATTTCAACAACATATGGCGAGCAAATACTACATCAACAAGATGCTTTCTTGTGCTGGAGCTGATAGGACTAGCCAGTTGATACCGACAGATCAAGAATAAGCCTTATCTTAAATCTGGATATTTCCATGGTGTTTCTGATCCAAAGATCCATATCTATGATGTTAGCATGAAAAAGAATGGGGTGTGGAGTGGCGATGAGGCTGAAACCTTCCTACCTTCCTGCCTGCCTGTGCTAACGAGGAACTATGACCATCTCCATAGGCGATCACAATATCTGTGTTTCAAGTCATGTGGACACCGATATTGGCTATCACATTTGGGGGTGATTCGGCCACTTTCTCCTCTTTGATAAACTTACTTCATGTTTCTAACAAAAATGCTCTACTTATCATTCGTCTTGTATGGAAAAGGCTCACCAATGTCGCACGCATCTTGAAGATTATGTATGGCTAGTCCAGGCCATGATGCCCTTCATCTTCCTTCCGTATGTTCTTATTTTCCCCTTAGCCTTGATCATACTTCCCTACTCCCTTGTACCTTGTCTCCAATGGAGTATTATGTTTTGTGCTAAGGTCTCTTATAGTATCATCTTGTGAAGAGATTTTGATGTTGTGACAAAGTTCCTTGAATTTAAAATCAAAATTTCACTTTTATATTCCTTGCTTCTTATCTTGATTGACAATCTAAGCATCCTCTTTTGGATTCCATGAGCTTTGCCAATAAATCAACCATTGATTAGTTGAAATGCATTCTTATGGAATTACAACACCCCTTGAAAGTTCAAGTTATTGGTCTACCAAACAACACCAAATTTGTCTCATTATGATTGCTTTGATAATGGCCAATATTTGGCAGAAGGAAACACTGAGATTGCCTAAGCAATGCTTGCTTCCAATAGATTCTGCTATGAAGACTAGCTCTATCCATGAGATTCATGATATGATAGACATCTAGCTTTTCCCTGCTTCCCTACAATCCCCTAAAATATGCATGATTATGTATTCTCTCTTATAAAATAGTCGCATAGCTGAAAATTGCAAAAATGTCATTTGATCCTTAGTTGGGAAGTCTCAATATAAGCATCCTCCATAATACAAAATTTAGCTTTAAAGCTAGGTTGCAATTATATGGTCATATTATTAACAAAAGTGTTTTACACATTTAATACCATCATAAAATTCATATAATACCCTATTTAATTACCGATCTTTCAAACAAAATATTATTTTGTATGAGATATCATAAAAAATTTTAAATAAAAATAAGAATTAGTCAAATTATATCATTTTTAATTCCTAATATTTATTTATAAATGATATGTAATTCTTATACGATATATATTTGGATTATTAATTATTATTCATTAGTGAATTATTCATATATATCAATAATGAATAGTTATAAAATATTAAATATTTATTAATTAATATTAATTTATTAGGTTATTAATTATTAATAAATTAAGTAGCATTAATATTAGTTAATAATCAATTCATTAGTTTTGAAGATGGATTTTTTGATTGAGTAGCTTAAACCTCTTTAGCTTTTACCAAGGATGATAATCCACTAATCATTTCTTTAATCCAATACAATAATCCATGTATTTTCTCATGTGTCTATATATTATACATTGTATTTTTTGGGGGAATGTCGTATAATAGTCTCATATTTTTTGTATTATATAAATCATGTATTTGTATTAATGCAATGTAGTTTGAAAGGAGTTGACACCTTTACTCTTTTGAACTTTTTCTTTAGAAAGCTAATTCTAGGATTTAAATCCTTCAATTTCTTTAGAGAGATTCTAAATTCTATATTCTTCAAAGCTTTCTTGGCTTTCCAATCGGAATATTATTGCTAAAAGGAAAATTATTACTCTTCTTCAATGCTCCAGCTCTTTTACATGATAGGAGAAGGTAATATTACAAGACTCCAGTCCCTTTAAAGTGAAATGCAATGGGCCACTATTTCTTCTTTTTAGAAAAGATCTTAGCCATCAATTTATCATCAATATCTAGATTGCAAAATTGTAATGTTTTAGGATCCCAGCATCTCTCTACCTTTTCAAGGCCTTCTTAAAAATCATTCTTGACTTGATCAGCTCTACTTTGTGTAATGAATGAAACTTAGAGGAGAGCGGAGAATGAGCTAAAGAGAGAGAAAGAGAGAAAGAAGAGGAGAAAGAGAGACTAGAAGAGGAGAGAGAAAGACAAAAAAGTGGGGAGAAAGAAGGAGGAAGCCATGAAAGTTGAAGATGAAGGTGAAGAGTAAGTTCTTGATAATCACTAGTTGCCCTAAGCTGGGACTCTTACACCTTATATACCCCAGTTAGTGCGATTGGGTGTCTAACCCCTAGTTTCTATGTATCCCACTTGTTACAATCCATCCCCACCTTGAAGGTTTTTGCCCTAAAAAATGAAGATAATTAAAGGTAAGTGATAGGTGGGATTAGGGAGTGGGGTGCAGAGTACTACTCTGAGTCACATTACAATGAAAATGGAGGGGTAAAGCTAGGGAGAACATGTTGTCCATGATAGGCCTGTTGATGTAAAATTGTCATAACTTTTGATAGGATACTCCAAATGGGGCGTACCGTATGTCAAAAGGGAGCTTATGACAAGTACTTTTAGTCCAAAGTAGGATGCACATTCTTGAGGTGTGTGTAAGTACAAAACTATTCTAAAAGAGTGTGTAGTCTCTATAGAGGCAGGGGTTGTCAAATGGGGGCATAACTGGCTAGGTTGTTGGGTCTTTTGGAGGTGAGGAGATTCATTGACAATAGTGGCTAGGTTCTAGGGGGCTTCTTTTGGGGGTAGGCCTTGTCATTTGATGAGGTAATCCTTAATGGATCGAGATCTTATAAGTGCTTATCTCATCGCCCAATGATTGCCTCAGGGATACACTAAATGACACCTTCTTCATCTATGGGGGGAAGTTCTTCCACATAGTCCATTGAGGTGCCAATGAAGGTTTTCAGCTGGCTATCATGAAATACATTGTGGATCTTGGTGGTAGGGGGAAGCTCTAATTGGTAGGCTAAGTCACCAACACTCTTTAGGATCTGATAGGGCCCATAGAAATGGTGGGTCAACTTATTATTGCTGCCCTCTTTGAGAGTGGACTAGCTAGACTTAGGCACTTTCAAGAGGACTAGTTCCCCTTCTTGGAATTCCAAATGCCTTCTTTTCTCATTAGCATAGAGTTTCATGTGAGTTTGTGCCTTTTGAATATTCACTTTGCATTGCTAAAGTAGGGCATGTATGCGATCCAACTCATCCTTACTCTGAGGGTTGATCATATCATTGAATAAAACTATAGGGAGGGGAACCTTATACTCATATAATGCCTCAAAAGGGGAAACCCCAATGCTAGAGTGGGTGGAGTTATTATAGGAAAACTCAGCCAAGTGGAGCCACGTATCCCAACTATGTTGTACATCATGGAAAAAGTTTCACAAATATGTCTCAAGCCATTTGTTTACTCTTTCAGCCTAGCTATCAATCTGGGGGTGGTATTCAGTGGATGGAGTAAGCTTGGTACCCATAGATGTGAAAACTATCTGCCAAAAGTTGTTCATAAACTTAGTATCCTGATCATGTACTATGACTTGTGGTAAGCCATACAACTTGAAGACATATTCCATAAATTGAGTGGCCACCTGAGAGGCAATGTATTGTGTCTTAGTGGGGATAAAGTGAGTAGCTTTGGTGAGGCAATCAACTACCACATATATATTGTTCCAACCTTTCTTGGTCACAGGGAGGCTAATGATGAAGTTCGTTGATATGAGTTCATTTCCCTTTAGGAATAGGGAGGGGTTGCAAGAGACCGGTGGGTTTGAGTGCTCCTTGTTCTGTTGGCATGGGACACATTTGGTCACAAATTCCTTAACATCCCTCCATAAGCCTTTCCAATGAAAGCTCTTGGCAATCTTGTCATATGTTTTGAAAACACCCAAGTGACCTACTGTGGGACAAGAGTGCATCTCTTGCATGATCTTCTGTGTGAAGAGAGATGTGTGTGAGATGACGATCTTGACATGGGACCAAATAAGGCCATGCTTGAGCTGATATTGGGAGCTTTCAACCATGACCCTATGATGTAATTTCTGGAAGATATGGATAAAGTTATCATCTAAAAAATAAGCTTCTTGAAGCTCTTCAATCCAATCATTATGCAACTTTTAAATAGAGGATACTTTGCATGCCCACATCTGAGAGAGTGAATCAGCCACTATGTTATCTTTGCCCCGAGTGTGAGAAATGTCAAAGTCATAGTTTTGTAATGTTGCCACCCATCACCTTTTCTTAGGAGTCAAAGTAGAATGAGTCACGAAGTATTGGAGGACTCAATGGCCACTTTTTACTTGAAAGTGGCTACCATACAAATAGTGGTTCCATTTCTTGATAGCATGGGGGATGGCCAACATCTCTTGGTCATACACATTCATCTACATCTCCTTATCATCAAGCTAGCGGCTCTCAAATGGGATCACACCATGTTCTTGTAGCAATAGTGCACCAATACCCTGCCATTAGCATCACAGTGAATGGCAAACATCTTAGAGAAATCAAGGTAGACAAGGATGGGGGTGGAAGTAAGAATTTCCTTCAACTGTTTGAAGCTATGATCAGCAGTGGTATCCCAAAAGAATGATTTCTCTTTTAATCGATCAATTAAAGGTGCTACAATGGTGGCATAGTGCTTAATGAAGGGTCTATAAAATGAAGAGAGACTAAGGAAGCCACGTAATGAAGTGGTGGTGGATCGGGTGGGGCAGTCCCTCATACATTGCACCTTCTTAAGGTCAGCCTCATGTATGCCATTTTTGCTCACAATGTGTCCCAATTACTCCATAGATGTCTACATGAAGATACGTTTTCTCTCCTTATCAAATAGTTGATGCTTCCTCAATATGTCAAACACCCTTCTAACAACATGTGCCAAGTGCTCCTCTTGTGACTTGCTGTAAATGAGGATGTCATCAAAGAAAACAAGCACAAAATTGAATAGAAAGGGTTGAAAAATTTTATTTATGAGGCTCTGAAATGTAGCAGGGGTGTTCCCAAAAGGCATCACTAGAAAATGATAAAGCCCACGATCAGTCTTGAAGGTCATTTTGATCTCATCTCCCTCCCTCATATGGATGTAATGGTAGCTAGAGTGAAAATCAATCTTAGTGAAAAAGCATGGCCCTTTCAACTCATTGAGAAAGTCATCAATTAGTGGGATGGGGTAGTGGTTCTTCATTATGATTTTGTTCAAGTCTCTGTGGTCGATGCACATGCAAAAAGAGCCATTTTTCTTCTTGACTAACAGGAGAGGGGATGCATAAGGGGAAGAGCTTGGTTCAATGGAACCCATCTCTAGTAGCTTCTTGACTTGCTTTGCAACCTCTTCACATTGACACTTGGAGAGTTTGTAAGGTGGCTTGTTTACTAGCTTGGAATGGGGCTCTAGATCAAGTGGGTTGTCCACTTACCTCTTAGGGGGAAGGTTGTAAGTATCTGAAAGAGATCACTATACTCCTCAAGTAGGGCCTGAAAGGTTGAATCCTTAAATTCTTCAAAGGGCTGACCTAAATTTTCCTTATTCAATTGAAAGACAAAGATCTTTGTGCATTTCCTAAACTCCTGTTTGAGTTGCTTTACTGTAATGAGCTGAAAATCAGCATGATCTTGAATTCCCATTTGAATGCCCATGCATCACAAACCCCATGTAGAGATGAGGGAAGTCCATAGCAAATTTTCCCAATTATTTTACTCAATCACAACCCAAGATAACATCAATGGGGCCCATATCTAAGGCAATTAGGCCAACCAATGCCACATAATTTTCAGCCAAGCATAAGGGAACTATGGGGCATACATGTGTGCTGATTTCTTCCTCTCAATTTACTACTTGGACCTTCAAGGGGTGTTGTAATTTCATAGGGGTTGATTTAAACTAGTCAATGACTGATTTATTAAAAAAACCGTGAGTGCTACCACTGTCCACAAGGATGAAGACATGCTTCCCATGAATACTGCCTTGAATGCACAAGGTGCTGGAGCTTCAAAAACCCATCAAAGCATCTAAGGACATGGAGCAAAGGGAGGTGGTAGTCGGGTGGGATGTCAGATCAAGTGTTTGGGATCAAAAACCACTTGGTTAAAAAGGAAACCCATCTTCCGGGTCATAGAACTACTTGTGATCCACATCCTCAACATGCTCAACATGGTCAGCAGGTAAGTCATCCTCATCATTGTGCCAATCTTCCATGATATACAAGCTATGAACCTTGACCTTAGTTGTCTGGTAAGCACTTGGAGGCATGGTTGGTAGTGTACTTATCCACACATTTAAAACAAGGAACTTATTTCCTTCCATTCCTTCACAACATTCAGTGAAATGAACTGTTGGCCATTGGAGCCATGGGAAGGTGATGCAGTGGACTATTTATTTTTAGCTAGTTACTCTAAGCATTAAAGCCAAATGTTGTTCCAAAAGTGCCTTATTTTCTTTTAGCATGGAAGGTGGGGTAAGTAGGTATTTTGTGACTATTATTAGGCATAGAATTTCCTTAAAAACCACCTCCATATGGGGCTGATCTTGAAGGGATATGGGGTTGTCCATAACCTTCTTGAACATTTTCATTCTTATGGTACTTCCTTGCATATCTCTTAGCCAATTAAATCGCTTCAAATAGTGTGGTAGGCTTTTGGGACATGAAATTTGTTGATAAACTTGGTTCCAACCCATAGATATACTTATGCAATTTGGCATCATTGTTAATTCTCTCCACATACATGGTCAAGTTCATAAAAATTGATTTGTGCACTCATGCACACTGAAATTATGTTAGTCAAGAGTGTACCATCGTCTTGCCAACCACTCTTTTTCCACAAGGGATATAAATACTTAAACCATATGCATTTTAAAGTTTTCCCAATCAAAGAATTGATGATTCTCTCCATTGATATAATGCCACCATGTGTGGGAGAATCCTTCCAAGTGGAGAGAGGCAAAGATAATTTTCTGATCATCAATGCTGCAGGGGTAGATATTGAAGTAGGGCTCTAACTTGAACATCCATTCCTCCAAGTCTGATGGTGAGGGAGATTGAAACCCTTCCTATCCATATATTCTACGATGTCCTTACATACCTTGCTACCCATACAAACCATGTGGTGTATTTATCCCATGATGTTTCCCATTATGGCCATGCTGTCCATTATGGCCATGCTGCCCATTATTGCCATGCTAGCCATTAATACCATATTTTCCATTGGGACTCCTAAGGAGAGTGGGGGAGCTTCCACCAATGGTAGGAGAGGACCTCAATGGGTGGTTGGTGACATAGTTGATGGGGGAGCTCAATAGGGGCTCATCATGAACATGAGAGGGTTCACCAACCTCATATGTAGAAGGAGGAATAGATTTAGATCCAAGGATGCCCTATGGGCCATGCAATGGTTCCAATGGTGGCCGGGCATCTAGACTCGTGCTTAGATTCATTTTCCCTCTCTTGGGATGAAGCTGTAGCTAGCTAAGTAACAAGAGTGGTGAGTTGCTCCAAGGTTTGTCGAGTTCTAGATTTTGAGAGGGCTGTTTTCTCAATTGCTTCATCAAACTTGGACATCATTTGGTAGTGGTTGGTGACCATGTCATTATACCTTTCCGTGTGATGAGCTCATCCTGACATATTACTCATGCATATGACCATGATAATGTGATGACGAGCTGGGTTCATCATTCATGGAGTTCTAAGAGTCTTGAATCTCCTTCTGGAGTTCTTCATGGGCCTTACTTTTTCCTTTCTCGCCAGTCATCTGGATGCAGTCCACAAGACCTGTGATTAGTAAATGGAGTGTAACTTTAGGTAGAAAACTTTGATTGGTGAGATTTTTGATTCATATCGGAGGGGAAAAAGATATCTTCAAGATGAGTTATTTAAGATTTGTGATAGAAACTGATCATAATATTTTATAATGGGATTTTTGTGTCTGTCTTGGAGTGGTTTGCACCCTATCCATAGTGACCCTAGTGCACAAAAATGGCCATAACTTTCAGGCCATAGCTTCGATTGGAGAGATTTTTTATTCAAACCAGAGGGAAAAAAACCCTCTTCAAGATGAGATATAGGGTTTAATCTCAGGTGCAATACAAAATTTATGCATTGGATCTTTTCGACTATCTTGATAGACTATGACTAAAAACACTGTCAGTCCCTTAATGCAAAAGCACTATATGAATGGCTCATATACTAAGGGGCCTGAGAAACATCATAAATAACATCCTGACCATACTGATCACTATCTCAAGCACAATTTCATGTCCATCTACTGCTCAGTCGCATCATTGCATAAGTGAGGCTTATTGCCATACATATCTTTTGACTACATACACTTCAAGTGTCATACATGTTAGAAATGCGGGATCTAGAGCATGACATAACCGGAAGCTATGGAGGATGGAAGGAGAAGTGTAGACTCATGATGGAATGGACACTGTTTGTTACACAAGTGAATTAGGTTCCAAGATTGAGACTTGGACTCATAAACACAATCTTGTGTATGTGGACAATGACATTGACACTTTACTGAAATGAAAAGAGTACTATCATTGCATTAAGAAAGGAAGCAAGTACAATGCTTTATAGGAAAGTAGGAAACTGCAGTAGGCACCATTGTGCATATGGGATAATGTACCCTGCATGTCCTTGACCCTGAGACTCCATACAAAGAGGCTGTTTGAGTGTGATTGCTGATTCTCAACACCCCTCCTCAATCACAACTAGGAAAGGCACAAAGTGTGTAGAGGCTGTAATGAGAACCACCTGCAAAGTGTGGGTATACCACAGACATGGCAAAACACCAGAGGCTGTTGCAGAAAAAGCTAAGTGTGGGTACCATAAACATGGTGGACATCCAGAGGCTGTAACAGGGGCCTCACAAAGTGTACAGGGACTGTAATGCCAAGTTACATAAGGAGTTTACAAAGCTTATGGCAGGAAACATTAGGGCAAGGAAAATACAAGGCTATTAAAACAGTCTATCAGAATTATGAGAGTACAAGGACTGATGAATCTTGTCCTTCCGATCCTGGTGGTCTTCATCTTCATCTTCCTTTGCTTCATTTTCTTCTTCTTCTTTGACTACGACTAGATAGGCCTTTTGGGATCTCTTTCTTGCGTGGCAGAACTTCTCGGTGTGTCCGGTCCTTTTGCAGAAGTCACAAAAGAGCTGATCTTTCTTGCCTTTGTACCTGTTGCCAACATATAATGCATGCTCATCTCTAGAGGTACTTGGTTCTTCTTTAGTTTTTAGCTTCTTTTCTTCTTCTAACAGTGATGCCTGGATATCAACAAGTTCAGGATTTGGCATGTTGATTAAAGTTGTTGATACGTTATTATATTCAGGAGGCAAGCTCTTAAGTAGAACACCGATGCAAACATCTTCATCCATTTTAATGTTGATTCCTGCAAGTTGGGTTAGGAGTCCTTCCATGTAATTAAGATGTGTGGCAAGTGATGTGCTGGACTTCATTTCAAGCCTGAAGAATTCAATTAGGAGACCATACTTTGATGATTTAGATTGTGCACCGAACAGGGTGTCAAGTCTTTTCCATGTATCCTGTGAGGTCTCACAACAATCAATGACATTGATGCTCCCTGGCTCCAGCATTGCAGAAATTCGACCACGCTGTCCAGATCTGCGCCGAATCTGTTCGTGGCACCTGCGCGCCTTATACTGACCACGATCTGCACAATCTTCATGGGGCTTTGGTAGCCCATGACATAAGCTTCCTAGATATGTAAAAAGTTTTAAAAATGATGACAGAGCCCAGGCCATTATCAAATTGGAGCTAGATGATAGTTATATCCATCACGTGGATAACTGTGATTTTAATCACTGAGCAATACTCTCTGAAGTTCGTTAAAGTATTGTCACTTAGATCTGACGACATCAGCATCAAATCAAGAAGGGGAAGATCACTTGGAGTAAAAGACTTTTGCAGATTTGGTATTCATTGACACTCAGTTAGTGCTTTTTAGCACTTGTGTCTCTCAATCAATTCTTCTGTTGCTCAAATCTAATAAAGTCTGAATTTGATTTGCTACTGTTCCCGTAAATCTAACATGGGCAAAGACTCGCCAAATGCTCGATTCAAAGGAGTCGGATTCCACACTTGGCAAACCCGCATCAAGCTCTGATACCATGTTAGAAATGCGGGATCTAGAGCATGACATAACCGGAAGCTATGGAGGATGGAAGGAGAAGTGTAGACTCATGATGGAATGGACACTGTTTGTTACACAAGTGAATTAGGTTCCAAGATTGAGACTTGGACTCATAAACACAATCTTGTGTATGTGGACAATGACATTGACACTTTACTGAAATGAAAAGAGTATTATCATTGCATTAAGAAAGGAAGCAAGTACAATGCTTTATAGGAAAGTAGGAAACTGCAGTAGGCACCATTGTGCATATGGGATAATGTACCCTGCATGTCCTTGACCCTGAGACTCCATACAAAGAGGCTGTTTGAGTGTGATTGCTGATTCTCAACAATACATAGGTACCATCAACACTAAAAGGGTGTCCAAGGGGGATCATTTCACTGGGAGAGGTGGTGATCATAGGAGAGTACTTGCAACTACATACATGTATCAGGATCTAGATCATCAGGAGGTGGGCAAGGTTCCCCCTGGGCCACCGGGTTGTGCACCCCTTCAGGGTTTTAAGTGCTAAGGGAGGGTCACCTCTCTTTTGTCTTACCGCCTCACTTGGCATCGGCCTTTTTCCTTAGCTGGAGTATACATGGAGAACATTTTTACTAAGCAATTAGGATGAGATGCATTGGAAAGAAAACATTGGGTCGTTTCATGAATAAGAGCTTGGATAGGGATTACCTTGGCAATCCAGTGACTCACTCGTTGCTACTTACCCATTTACAAAGGTCTATTACTCACTTTGAGACTTATCCAAGGCATACAAGATAAAGAGGGGGTTAATGTCAACAATTACAATTAATTCACAATTAGTTATGATGCATTAGGAAGCAAAAAAAATATTGACTTTCAGTAGACACATGCATACAATGAGCGATTGAACTAGTAAAGCCTATGCAATCTTTAATCCCTCCAACAAAAGGATTAAACTTAGCAAGTGGATGAATATGAGAGATTAAGATTAGATTGACATATGTATTCAATGTTTGGGGAAGATGGTTGAAGCATAACCCATTATGATGCCAATCCTTCCATCAAGCAAGCCCAATTGGTTGGAGCACTCCAATGGATGAAGACTTCAAGTATTCGAATACTTCTAATGATGATGGGGCTCCTGTGTTTGCTCCTGAACTGGAGTCTTAAAATGTGAAGCTTCAAATGGGGCTTTCATGGCTGCCCACAAAACTTCTCTGTATGCTGAGCTCCATGTCTTCAATTCAGGTAGAAGAGGTAAAAGAGGGGTACTAAAGGTGGGAGATGGGCTCTCAAGGTGGGAGGGCTTGGGATGAGATTCAATAGTTTGAGATAGTTTCAAGTGAAGAATCCAAGGCTACCCAATGTCAAGAATTGCGTGGTGGGGGGACTTGCTCAAGATGTTGCGCCGAACACACACAGAAAGCACAAGGAGAAGCTCACTCAAGAGACAAGAAGAGAGATGGAGGCCAAAACGTTTTCTTGCTGGTTTTTTCTTCTTCTTCCACACAATTTATAATGTACACAAAGTATATATAAGATACAACATAAAGGAAAGTGGCCTACTAAGTTGTCACAATAAATGACAATTGGACCTTCCACTTGCACATCTAAATCAGAAAATAACTTTTGTAGCCATACTACCTCACATGCTACTACAGCAGTACCTCTATACTCAGCTCTTTGTACTCAACAAAGCAACTGTAGGTTGCTTTTTGCTGCTCCAAGTAACTGCTGCACTACCAAGAGAGAATATGTATCCGTTGGTAGATCTTCTATCAGACATACTACCAGCCCAATCTGCATCTGTGTATCCAAACACCTGTACATCTGTACTTGCCTAATAGAAAAGTCCATAATGTAATGTGGACTTCATATATCTCAATATGCGTCTGACTACATCCAAATGTGGCTTTCTAGGTACTTGCATAAACTGACTCACAAGACCAACATCGTAGCTCAAGTCTGGCCTTGTAATGGTCATGTAGATCAAACTCTCCATTATCCTCCTGAACATAGTAGGGTCTTCTATCTCATCCCCAACATCAGCACTCAACTTTACATTCTGCTCCAATGGGACTGAAAGTGGTTTGCATGTTGTCATACCATACTTGGACAACATATCCAAGCCATACTGTCTTTAGGATAGCCATATACCATTATCACATCTGATCACCTCAATGCCAAGGAAGTATCTTAGCTCACCTAAATCCTTCATCTCAAACTTCTTCTTCAAAAAGTCCTTGATTTTAGCAATCCCACTATCACTATCACCTGTAATAATCAAGTCATCCACATAGATGACTATGATGACCAAACCTGCATCTCCCTTTCTCACATAAAGTGAGTGATCAACATCAGAAAAATAAAAGCATATATTGATAAGATACTCTCTGATCTTGTCAGACCATGCTCTAGGTGCTTGCTTGAGCCCATAGAGTGCCTTCTTCAACCTGCACACATACGTGGGATGCTCTAAATCTTCATAACCTGCTGGTTGATCCATATACACTTCTTCCTGCAAATCACCATGCAAGAAGGAATTCTTCACATCCATTTTCTGCAACCTCCAACCTTTGGCTACTACCAAAGAAATCACACATCTGACAGTTGCCATCCCAGCAACTGGACTGAAGGTTTCTTCATAATCTATGCCATATGTCTGGGCATAGCCTTTTGCAAACAACCTACCTTTGTACCTACTAATAGAACCATCTGCATTGTGCTTAATCTTATAAACCCACTTAAATCCAATAGCTTTCTTGCCCTTCGGCAATGATACTAGATCCCAAGTCTTATTGGCCTCTAATGCAGCCATCTCCTCATCCATTGCTGCATCCCAATGAGTATGACCAATAGCATCCTCAAAACAAGTGGGCTCAACATCCTCAACTAGTTTCACCATATAAGCATAATGGTGAGCTGCATAACCTTCAAAACCAAATATTTTAACAAGGTATCTAACCCTACTAGATCTGCGTACCACCGGATCACTCAATGGAGCCTTTATATTATTATGAGCTCTCTGTACACCTGGTGTCCTGACAGAAGGAATACCAAGCTCATCATCTAAGCTCTCTGAGCCACTGGAGTCTCCATCAAGAACTGTATCAATGCTATCTGACACTTTATTCTTTCCTTTGTCTTTACTTGTAGTGCTACTAGATGCACCTGAAGATGTAGAGCTACTCCTTAGTTTCCCAGACCATGGACTACCAGATGATATCTCTGGTCCACTAAGAGTCCGTGATTCTTGCTTTTCAGTTTGCACATGAGTGTCATGATCATCATCATCATCCAATGCATCACCACTAGATGCATACCAACTGCTCATTTCATCAAAGATGGCATCCCTCATCACTCTAAACTTACATGCGACAGGGTTATAACAACGATACCCTTTTTGCTCTAAAGAGTATCCAATAAAGACACATTTTTCTGCCTTTGGATCAAACTTCTTCCGTAGCTCATCTAGCACATGAATATATGCAACACAGCCAAATACCTTCAAGTGCGATACATCAAGCTTTTTGCTAGTAAAGCTTTCTTCAAGAGTCATCCCATGAACTACAGCTGTGGGAGTTCTGTTCATAATATAAACAGCAGTATGAACAGCCTCAGACAAAAAATTCTTGGGCATATTCTTTTCATCCATCAAGGCACGTGCAACTTCTGCAATATGCGGCCTGCTTTTCCTTTCTACAAAACCATTTTGCTGTGGGGTGTACCTGCATGTGAACTTTCTCTTTATTCCATGAGACCTCAGAAAATCACTAAACTCATTCGAGAGGTACTCTCCCCCTCCATCTGACCTCAAGCACTTTACTTTCAAGCATGTTTCTCTTTCAACTACAGCCTTGAAAGTTCTAAAGTGCTCAAACGCTTCACTCTTTTCCTTCATAAAATATACCCACAGCTTTCTAGAACAATCATCAATGAATGTGACAAAGTACGAATTGCCTCCAAGAGATACATTTTGTGTAGGCCCCCAAATATCTATATGCACAACATCAAGGATATTTCTACTTACATCTCTGTCATGTGAAAAGGGTTGTCTTGCCTACTTACCAAACTGACATGCTTTGCATACCCTATGAAATTCTGCAACTCTAAATCATTAGGGCCAAAAACGCTTCAAAAAATGCACTTTTGTTAATCATGGGATTAAGGAAAGGGCCAAAGAGAGTTTGCCACGTGTGCAAGAATATGGTATTCTTGTCTCCTCTTTTTTAGAGATAGTGGAGTCCATTTCGTGATTCTCTCTTCTTTTTTAGCCAAAACCCCTAAAGTCTGACATGTTTTGGAGTCCCAAAGACGTTATTTACTTACAAATCTGACAAAATACGTGACAGAGATGTGATGAAATTAATAATGAGTTTTTTGAAAGTCGGGAGATCTTTCAATATTGTTTTTGGCGCCCAATACATACTCATTTGGGTTCTTGGCGCTACTTTTTAGTTCATTCACCTCTCTTTGAGCTTCTTTCTCTGCGCTTTCTTTCTTTTCATGGCTTCCTCCAGGCGCCCTTCTCATTTAATACACTCTTGCACAGTCTATAGCCAGGGAGTAGATGGAAATTTTGAGCCCAAAACCTTTGCTGTAAACGATTGGGTTACCATGATGCCTTCTTGCAAGGGCTCTCATAAGGTGAAAAGAAGAAAACGAGAAGATATAAAACATCACTGGAAGGGGCGTATCATTGCCTTCAAAATTATGCCCGAAGGCTGGTTTGTCAAGGTGCAACATGTTTACATGGCCAAGGATATGCACTTGCCTCCAAACGAATGTGTTCCCCAACAAACACATTGTAAGTTATAAGTTGAATAACGTATATAATTCTTTTCCATTTATGCAAGTTCTAACAAACGGTTCGTCATTGTAGATATCTTTCTGTCAACAAGTATTGAATGGAAACCTGTGGAAAGCCTAAGTGGGACTTTCCATGCCATTCATAAGGTATTGGCAGACATTATTTATGCCGATCAAACTGTGTCTTTTTATAGTGAATGCAAGGTTTTTATATATTATGCACAGTATGTGGTTCCCTCTAAAGCGGATAGGTATGGGAATATCGAAGATTTGCCATTGCCAAGTCTTTCATCTCTAAACTGGGAGATTCCTGACAAGGTAACGGTGCAGAGTTTCAAATTCAAAATATCTCAGGATATTAAAAAGTCCATGACAGCTGGAAGGATCTCAAGAAGAATATGTTTATCATGGTTTGTACCCCTCCATATCTTCGTGGCTTGCTTCAAAACAGCAAATTTACAAAGAATGAAGGTATCCTGGCTAAGTAGAAACTTTTCGGAAGAGGATTTGGACAACACTATAGGACACATTGGAAATCTAGAGAGTGCGATCATAAGGGTGATATCTTGAGGTGCAGTGCATGCCCTCAATCCTTGGCTTTGGCTTACAGTATCCCTCGCCAAACTCTTGCTTTAGGCTTTGATTACAGGAGATATAAACTAAGATTGGGTATTTGGGTTCCCTTGGATTCCGATACAGATTACACACCATATAAACTTGCGGTGCACGTTTTGCCGCATGAAGAAGTAAAGAAGGTGAATGTTACTTCCAATTGGAGTCTGAAAGATGTGAGGGATACCTTGGAATTGCTAGACAATACATCCCCTAGATATAAGTTCAAAGTGAATGGTGTAACAATTGGTAAAAGAGCCGAGCGCTCTTTCTTTTGTACGAGTTGTTTGTCTCCCACAATTGTGAGTTTTGAGCCTTGAGAATGAAAACTTGGCAGGACTTTATCTTAATAGACTGTCCTTAAGATATTTTTAAATGGGAACTCATAAGGAAGCAAGTTGCCTTTCGAATGTGTATAAATAAAATGTACATTACATTCGATTTACAAGTGAAAATTTTCATTACACAATGAGGTACAAAAATTGCATAAAAATGTACAAAGCCAAAATAATAAGGCTCGTGTATGCTTATGTTTGATATTTTCATTCTTTATCGATTTCTTCAAAGATATTTTTTCTCACAGGGCCTTTCTTTGATTGTTGAAAAAATTTCACCTTTACAAGTAGTCTCTTTTCTTGGGGCTTAAGAGGGGATGGATCAAATTTAAGAGGAGAGAGCATTGGTATTCCTTTTTTCTTTGACTCTGCAGTAGTGGTCCCATTGCCTTTGCCCTTGCCTTTACCATTGCAATTGTCCTTACCCTTTCCCTTGACCTTTCCCTTGCTTGTGCCCTTGGCCATTGAAGTTTTGGGAGGAAGAGGGGAGTCAGGATCACACGGTGTGATTGCCTTGTCCAGAATCATCTCGATGCATCTCTCCCTTATCCACCAAATATATGATTCGGGATAGTCCTTACACTATAAGAATAAATGTTATAAGTTAGTGAAAAGAAATCATGATAAGGGTTGCACAAACATCAAATGAAATTAACTTACATTCACTCCTTCTATTTGTAACAACTTTGAATCCACTGTTCTGCAAATGTTTGAGATAACTCTCCATCCACAAGAATGCGCATCGCTTTGCAATGGAACTTCTTGTAGAAGAAAAGTATAAGGCCTTTGAGGATCAGCAAGATCCTCGTATGTTGTATCCAAAAATGTAGAAACGAGTCTACCAGCACTGCAAAAGGAAACTTTGTAAGTTCAAAATTTTCTTTATAAATAAAATCAAAGTAAGTAATTTTCTTTCAACATACATTCGTGCTTGACCATGAACACCGCTGAGAGAATTCATAAAGATAATTTCCCTTGAAAGACAATTAATGTAGATGAGACTCCAATGCCCTCTGCAAATTCATAAAAGAGGTGAGTAGAAGGTTGAAAGCAAATGAATATAAATTTTCCTCTACAGAAAAAGAAAAATACATTTCTACATAATGGAAAAAGATGTGGTAATTTGACACACTATCGAAGCTACGAAAAAATGGTGAAATATTAGAACCAGATTTTGCAAAAAGTTCCACAGAGAGAAGTGGATCAACAATGTATATGGTTCTTCGGATATTGAGAGTGAGCGAGGAGACCAATGCCCTGCAGACAATAGCAAAAGCTATTCAATACAAATTTCATCCAAAATATACTTGAACCTTAAAGACTTAACTTACGCAAAAAAAAAAAAAAAACCTTACCTTATGCAACAAAAAACCACGAAGTTAGATAGTTGGACATCCCTTTTTTCCAACATGGGCTTGTCCTCGAGAGATATACTAAGATATTCCTCCTCAGGTTCCGCAGAGACATTCACAAGAATCTGCCCATACACTTTGCCCATCCTCTCGCTGTTGACGGGAGCAAGTAATGCGGCTTTCCTCTTGTAAACATCGTCTTCAGTTTCAAGCACCTCCTGATTTTTTTCACTCAAGAAAGCCTCCTGCTGGGTGACACCCCTTGTAGGGTAAAGGTGAGTAACATCCTCAACATTTAGCTTTTTCTCTTTCCTGGACAATTTTGGGGGAACGTTAAGGATTTCAAAGGCTTTTTGATCATTGGAAGGCAAGGGCCTCAGTACTTTGTCAAACCTATACCTGACTCTGCTGATGATGCTGAAATCTTTATTCATAAGGGTGATCCTATGAGCATGGGAGGCAGCAATATAAGCGTCGTTCATGAAATCAATAACAAAATCTTCTGCGGCCTCTTGCAGGGCAAGAATGGCTGAGAGTTGCCACTTCTTATTTAGACCAGAGACAGTTGCCACTTGAGACAATCTATCAGAGATCTCTTTAACGACCCTTATAAAAGCAGCTTTTGGAATGACGTGTTGTGTCGCTCTCTGGGCTTTCCTTATCTCACTGAAACATCTCTGCATATAGAAGAACCTGGACTTCCTCTTTCTCTTTTGTGGCTTGGGAGGTTCAGTGGCTTCAGTAGATGTAGCCTCAGGTGCCATTGTAGGGAATGAGTCTTTCACAAGGCAAGAATCACCCTTTGCTTCCTCAACTTCAGGAGAAGAAACATTTATAGAAGATGTAAGGCCAACACCAGGTGTAGGGGGGATTTCTGTTGTAAAATGCTCTGGGGCCTGTGATGGACCAGCTTCAGTAAACTTGGAAGAGGGTTCCTCCTCAGATTCGTCAAATTTTAACTTTCTTTTACCCCCACATTCCTTCCCATCCAGATACACTCTTCTTGCATTTTGCTTTGTCCTTGCCATCCAAAAATGCAAAAATAACAACCAGAAGGACAATATCTGATATAGTAAATCAAACAGGCTAATTGGCGCGAAAAGGGATGAAATGAGCAACTCCGATACGGTGCGATATGAACAAAACGAGCATAATGGAACAATGCCCTCGCTCCGTATTGGACACCAGAATGCCGATACGACGCGATATGGAGGAAATCAAGACTGCGTATGGACGCCCTCGCTCCGTATTGGCAATGACACAAGGGTGAGACCGAAATGCTGATATGGCGCGATATGGAGCAAACAAACACAGCGTATGGACGCCCTTGCTTCGTATTGGCAATGATAAAAGCGGAATGTCAATAGACCTGGTCTGTATTGGTGAGACCAAACTGCTGATACGGCGCAAAATGGAGGAAACGAGAACAGTGTTCGGACGCCCTCGCTCCGTATCGGCACACCTCTTTTTTACTAGCGAATAAAGAACTGAGCCGAAAGACCGTCGATACAACGCGAGAATTAAGAAACGGAGAAGACGCAAGTCTTGTATCGCACCGTATCGGTAAGCAAGGCGGGAAGAGCTCGAGAAATGAAAAGTGTACACGTAGGAAAAATTACCACTTATATACCCACGTCAATCATGATACGTGTCACGCTGATTGTGCCACATATCTGCATTTATGGTCCATGTGCTACGTGTCAAGTAACGACCGGTCCACTTCTTTGCCATGTGGTTATCGGCCACGTGTTGGCCAATGGCTACAGCCACGTGTCGGAAACCAACAGACACTGCCAGGTGGCATAATTCCGCGCCTACATAAGGGTGTGTTCCTTATCCGTACGTTTTTTTTCGGTTTTTTGGGAGCTCTGTTTGTATTGCTAATACGGCGCGAGGGTGACTGTTTGCCTTCTTCGCTTTCCTCTCTTCGCGTCGTTTTGGAGGTTCTGCAGAGTCTTCTTTTAGCTCTCCTCTCAAGCTCATTCTGCCCAAGCTCGTGTGACCACCGTTGTGGCATTCGGGCTTCTTACTGGAATCACCGATACGGCGCGAGGGGGCCTATCCGTCTGAATCGTTTCTCTCTTATCGCGCCGTATCGACAGAAGTTGTAAACATCTCTGAACCCATAGAATTCCTAGGATCCAGCGTTTCTCTAGGAATTGGTAAAAGAAGAAGGCTTTCAAAAGGCTCAAGGGCATCAACATGTGATGAGCCTGTGCATTCTTTTTCCTCTCCATCCTCTGCCACCAGTGTGAGAAGGCCAAGTACATCTCCAGGGAAGCGAACGTCGGTAGTGAGAGGTCAAGGAGTATCAGAGCTCACTGATATCACTCCATCAGAGAGGCTACTTGATTTTATGCTTCAGAATGGAATGGATCTCTCATTCTATGGAGTTGTGAAAAATGTGTTTAATCCTGATTGGGAACTTGACAAAGTTCTGAAATCTTGTGAAAAATATATTGTGGAGGACTTTTTGGAGTTTGAAAATCTTGCAGGTCCTTCTGTTGAAGTTGGCACAATTGAATATGTCCATGTTCCCATTGGGTCAACAGGAAATGAAAAGTCAGTATTTACTAAAAAGTGCAGGGCCCACTCTCTGGAGAGGTTTTATTCAAGAGACATATTTTGTTGCACTCATTCCAAAAACTGCAAGATGATGACAAAATCTGCTGCTTTTATTGTTTTCAGCCTTGTCAAATACCCTGTGAAAGCTGAGGAGCAACAGTTGGAAGGAGCAAAGTCTGCCAGGTTTTGCATGTTAGATGATCTGGTAGATGAAAAGGAAACAGAGGAGGTTGTAGATACAGATTTGGAGGCTTCTATTGCTGAGAATTTGGATGTTGCTCACTTCAAAGCTGAGACTATCATTGAGGAGAGCCAAGGAGATACAAACCCTCAACCTGATGAGAGTTCTCACCATATTGTTCCTTCCCTACCATGTATACCTTTCAAGGACAAGGAGTACATTTTACTGTCAGATATTCAAAAACTTTTTAATCTCAGGGAAGATTATTGTCTTGCAATTATTGCAGAGGCTTCTGATGCTGCAAATGGGATAATTGACACAGAAAATGAATCAAAGGAAGAGATTCTGAAACTTGATAAAGAAACTCTAGATGATAAGTTTATTGATGCTGGTGACGCCCTCTCTCTTTGTTTTGAAAAGGCCAAAGAAGCTGTGAAAGAGTTGAGTATTACTGATGAGGACTTCGATCGCATTCAAAGCGAACTCGGGATTTCCAATTATGGAAGAGAGGAGCCTGAATATGTTAAAGAATTGACTAACACCAATGAGACAGCATCATCAATTAATTTATGGAATCCATTTAAATTGGAGTACGATGAAAATCAAGTGGTAAGATAATTTTGAATTTGCTTTTACACATTGGTAGGTTTACATTTCATGCTCATTCAGTATGGGTTTTATTTGCAGTTAGAGATTGCTGATACAGATAACTTCTTGGGGCGTGGCAAAGGATCGAGAGCTGCTAGTAACACCACCAAAGACATTGCACTCGGCCACTACTTGGCTAGGATTGACCCTGATTCCTTTTTTGTACTTCATAGTAGTTTCTCAGAGGACGCAGCATGGCCGATACTTTGTATTAAAGCTATTACAAGGCTTCTAGGTTTCTCAGGATTACAATATAATGCCCACAAAGTAATGTTTTTGGAAAAGACTGCAGCAATTAGGATTTTTCGGCTACGGTCCAGGTTACTCTGCTTCTAGAGCAGGATACTTTTTGGCGTTTTCATCCTACGCCTTAGCTGCAGACCGAACTGATGTAAAATCTATAGCTGGCTACAAGAGAAAAAAATTTCTACGATATAGAGGAAAGATTCCCGAGGAGGAAGAGAATGTGAGAGTTTTGGAAAACTAGCTTTGTATATATTATTTCTTATATATAAAAGTGCGATTGCTCATGTGTCATTGTCGTCTTTTATTTGCATTCTTTGAAGTTGTCGTCGAAAAAACCAGTTGAATAGCTCCTCCAAAGCATTGCTTTTTGTAACTCCTCCCCCATGCCTTGTGCTTCGAAAATAACTTGTGCGTGCTTGATAGTGGGATTTTTCCATGCCTTGGTTGCTATAAGTTGCTAAGGGGCCATGCTCCTCCACAAAGAAAGGTCCATGAATATGAAGAATATGCTGCAATACAAAGTAACACAAATTTTATACCAATTGAAAAACCTATCAAAATAAGCCCATATTAAATAATTATTACTTTACCAGATAAAAAGTGATATCTTTTTCTCCCCATGCCTCTTTTATCGCCTGAACAAGCTTTGTGATTGATCTTTTGAACTCTTCCGCATATGTATATGTTGTCTTATGTTGCCTGAGGAGTTTCAGAAAAACATCAAGGTGTATCCAGACCTGCATTCTAAGAAATGCAAGCCTCGGCATGCTTGCAACATTTGTTGTGATCTCACATAACTCTCTCCAACACTCCCAAGCCGCATTCACCTGCCTTCCTGAATGGTTTCCTAAGAATCGTCTAGCTTTTGAGCCTCCCATAGAGACATCGGCCAAGATATCTCTTGTTTTTCCTGAAAGTATTGGATCCTTTCTCAAGTGAACTTGGCCCCCATGAAATCCCATTTTCGATAGCAATGCCTCGCATTTATCAATACACTCATCTGATAAAGATAATGGCTTAATGGAATATGCGTAGTCAAGATGCAATCTGAGAAGCTTATCGATTATTCTAATCTCTGCATGCAAAGTACAAATATGAACATTCTTAAGAGATATGGAAAGAATGGGATCCCTGATGTCTTCTATGTTTTTAAATTTACTCAAATCTATAGAGTCTCTATTTGGGGCTCTTCTTACTGGTCGCAAACTACTCCAATCTTTGGATCCAATACTTTCCATGCAATAAATGCAAGGATATTTTGCATTTGCACCATTACATATTCCAAGCATACATTTGATAGTTTTCAAATTAGCACTCATATGCCATTCCACATTAAATTTACCAACCCCATCAACTACCAACATTTCGCCTTCACTTTGAGACTTAATGATATTTGGAATACCTGTATGGTTGAACAACCATTTCAACGTTTGATGATTTTCAATTGGTACCTGGGCTGTACCAATCCACCAAATCTCCATCTCGGATTGGATCTTATGCAATGGAGCTTTGCCCTTGCCATTGCCATGGTCCAATGGCATGTTCATGAGGCAAATGCTAATTCTTTCCATCTTCTGTCCCTTTTGAATCTGTGCTTCATCCAACTTCAAGGAAAACTTTAGAACACCATAACTTTCTTCTATTGTGATTTTATACATGTGAACCATTGCAATTTGCACCTTTTTTAGATCAACCCATATATTGTTAAACTCATTGTAATAAAAAATTGCCTGTTTTTTTTTGTTTTTCATAGGACATAGACCTTTCGATGTGAATGTAATCTCCAAAAACATGTGGAATCTTGCGATTCATGAAAATTCTTGCAGTCGAAACTGCAAGGGCTCGGGGCAATCCAAATATAGTTACCCTATTGCGTTTAAGATTTTTAAACCATAATCCAGAGATAGCACGATAACCTTTTCGACTTATACCCACAGTATCACATGTCTCTACGATTTCATTTGCTTTCATTGTGCCTTTTAAATCCTTCACTAACTCTCTCAGAGTTGGACCTCTCAAATCCACATTTTCTAGTGACTTAAGAATCCTCAAAATGTCTTTCTTATTCATGGTTTCCTTCAAAAGTTTGATTCTTTCCTCATTCTCTCGGATATTTATGCCTAGTATGTTAGAGACATATTTCTTTGTAAGATTTAGTCTCCTTTTCTTTGCTCTCTCACACAAGCTAGTTATATTTTTTAATGGTCTCTTCCTCTCTCTAAATCCTACTGGAGTTTCTCTCAAGCGTGTTAGCTTATCCTGCAATGAATTATTAACATTTTTCAAAATATCAATCTGACTTGTCAACTCTAAAATATTTGTTTGTGTAGTTTCTAGTGCTTTTTTCATTTCGTGCACTTGAGCTATATATGTGTAAGATGCAGAGTATAACCTCATACAGTAGCCAAGAATTTCATTGTAACCTTCTCCAGCATATCTTATATAGTCATGGACATTCAAAAAAGGAGGTGGTTTACCTCTAGAAGGATCCCTGGGATAGATATTTCCATCCACCCACAAATCTATATGCTTCATTCCTTGTGTTCGCAACCTGTTGGCTTCAATCTCATCTATCAATACTCGATGATGTATACTTCTCCAAGATGTGTAAGTCGGATCTAGCTGAATAGATAGCTTGTATTTACGTGTGCTTGCGCCTGTGTTATTTGAAGTAGTATTGCTAGACATTCTAGCAAATGAACCGAGCAAGAATCTCACACTGGTAGGAAGCAAGTGCAACAAAAGGAATGGTAAAAGAGAATAGTGTATAGAAAGAAAACGCTAGAGCAAACAAATGCGAAGTTCGTACGAAAATCTTGAAAATACAAAATCTCTCGAGTTCCAAGACAATAAATGGCCGAAAAGGTGACCCTTGACCTGGATTAAAAGATGAGGGCAATTAATGGCCGACCTCTTCAATGAACCAAATATTCTCTCATTAATCACATCTGGACAACCAAATTTAGAGGTTTTATTCTTCCTAAACCTCAACTAATTAGCAACTTAATCACTTTCTTACAAGTGCCATTTTTGAAGCGTTTTTGGCCCTAATGTGTAGGCAAACTTGTTAACCAACCCTTTGGACTGCATTAATTTCAGCCTTTGTACATTTGCATATCCAATGCGTTTGTGCCAAATTTCAATATCTGCAACAACACCTTTTCCTTTAGCATACATAACATCATTTATAGTAGGAATTTTAGCATCCAGAGTAAACATATGTTCAACTCTACTTCCCTTTGCTACCAATCTGCACTTGTAATTGAAGTCTTCTACAAAGTAGCCCTTTGCATTAAATCTAACTTGCAACCCTTGCTCTACCATTTGACCGACTGACATCAAGTTCTTTGTCATAGATGGAACATGTGATATAACTGAAAGACTCTTTGTCTTACCATCATGCAAGGACAAGGGAACTTTTTCAATGTGTGAAATTGGGTGGCATGAATCATCGCCCGTCTACACCTAACCTATATTTTTCAAATCTTGCATCTCTCCAAACCATTTTGCATGGCTGGTCATATGATTGGATGCACCGGAATCAACATACCAAACATCATCATGTGTTCCCTTTCCTGTAACAGCATTGAACATATGCTGCATAACAAACAGATGTTCATTTTGTCTTCATTCTGTCGTGAAGACGATACATAGTTTCCTTGTTGTAACTTACCACTGCAAATATAATCTTTCTTAGCATAACATTGGGTTGCAAGATGACCTATTTTGCCACAGTAGTGACACACAATACCAGAGTTGTTAGAACCTCTGTTTTGCCATCCACCTCTTCCTCTAAAGCTCCCCCTGCCTCTAAAGTTACCATGACCTCTTGAAACCTACATATCGCCAAATTGCTGATTCAATTTGTTTTACTGGTTGTCACTACCATGTCCTGTACCATGGCGTCTTGAAGAGAACCTGGCACGTCCCCTTCTTGAACTAGAGTAGAAAGCTTGGACCTGTTCACCACTTCTTTCAGATGTCTCACTCTGCATGTTGATCTCTTCAGTGATCATAAGGGAGACCAACTCATCGAAATCTGGAAATGGCTTTCTGACATATACGGAAGTTACAAAAGACTTCCAAGCCTTTTCATTGTTAAGTCCACCCAAGGTAGAAAACACCAAATCATCATCATCAGGCATTGCATCAATCGCTGCCAAGGTATCTGCAATGCTCCTTACCTTCAGTGCATACTCATTGATAGACATCTTCCCTTTCTTCAATGTATTCAACTCTTGCTTGAGTTGAATCTTTCATGCCTTTGTATTTACGGAAAACATACTTTCAAGTATGGTCCAAGCTGCATATGAATTCTCTACATTTCTAATATGTCCCAGCATATTATTGTCAATTACTGTAGACAGCCAATACATGACCTTTTTGTCTTTTGCATTCCATTCCTTTCGTGCCTTTGTCTCTTCTAAAGTTGGAGGATCACTCACCTCCGGCTCCTTTTCTTCACCTGAAACAAACTTGTAGAGGTCTTTTTCCAATAAGGAAGTTCGTGATATGAAACTTCCATGAAGGGTAGTTGTTCTTGTCGATCTTCTCAATGATGGGGTTTCCACTATTCTCTGCCATTATTACAAAACTAATATCAAATAGCAAGCAGATCTTTTGCAACCCTTGACCTGTAGTGCACAGTAATACACCAGACAACCTTTTTCATTGTCTGCTCAACAATACATGCAATCTGCAACCAGTTTGCAGATAAACCTTGTGTTTATTTGCTGGTAAACACCTTTGAACTTACAAATCTAAAATCTGTAACCTGTGCACATGTATACGGTAGACACAATTGAAATTGCAGGGTATCTCGGACTACTGTCCACAATCTTGCGGCTTTAAAACGGGGCCTAAAACGGTCTCATATGCTCAAAATAACTGCGGATTAGCCCTAAAGGAATTGTCTGCAAAATACACAATGCTCTTCACACACACCAAATCTCATTGCAATCTGAGATTTTTTCTCTGCCCTGCTTCCAGTGCCTCCACAGGCACTATCCAAGAGAAAGAGTGGAAGGATGGGAGAGCTTCTTACCCGTGGCTTGCTTGCTCAAACCTTGCTTCTTCTCCTTCACTTCAGTCTTCGAAATCAGTCTCTCTCAGTGGCGTGGCTGTGATACCATGTCAAGAATTGTGTGGTGGGGCGACTTGCTCAAGATGCTGCGCTGAACACACACAGAATGCACAAGGAGAAGCTCACTCAAGAGACAAGAAGAGAGATGGAGGCCAAAACGTTTTCTTGCTGGTTTTTTCTTCTTCTTCCACACACTTTACAATGTACACAAAGTATAGATAAGATACAATATAAAGGAAAGTAGCCTACTAAGTCAAACAATGCATAACTGACTACACTAGTCAACTAGCGCTATAATTATGCTAGTTGTAAATATGTGTAATAACTTGAATATAATAAGTAATGAGTTAGTGGCCATGTGAGAGTCATAATGACTACTGACATGCTAAGTGTAGACGTGTGGACCCATCTAACCAGGCGGTCTATCATCAATGTCCGCATGTGTTGAGCTTGTCATCTCAACACCCAAACTATCTACATGCTCTCCATCATTCCAAGTTGTTCTAGGGCCAAGAATGCCAAGAGGGAAGAGGGAGGAGTGTTGAAGGAGTGCCATGGGATGGCCAAGAATGCTATAGAGTAGCAGGAGGGGAGAAGGAGAGCTAGAGCACGTAGGGACAGCCCAGTGAAAAATGCATTGCAAATTGTGGAGGCTGCCCTCTGCAAGCCTTCTGAGGCAGCAACTCCCCACTCCACTGCTTGATATCAAGCAATAGAGGGGGTCAAGAAGAAGGTTCCAAGGTTGGATGAAGGTTTGGAGAAGATTCAAACAAGTTCTTGGTGATTTATGGAGCTGGTAGCCATGGCAGCTTATAAGAGAAGAGAGAGAAGGAGGACTAAGGCAAAAAGTAATGGGGGTTTTTGCCCTCTTCTAACTCCTGGGTCTCTAAACTTGGCTTGGAATCCCTAAAAATTTCATGAAAAGAAGTGACGACCTGCTAGTTTAGCCATTTTACCTCCACATATGAGACGAACTATGGTCCTTTCTGCTGTACTTGTACCTATAGCTTGAGTAATTAGGGTTTTGGAATTTGAAAAGAGAGAAAGGGGAAAGAAGAAAACTTACCAAAGCCTGATGCTTTGATACCACTTGTAATGAATGAAACTAAGAGGAGAGAGGAGAATGAGCTAAAGAGAGAGAAAGAGAGAAAGATGAGGAGAAAGAGAGACTAGAAGAGAAGAGAGAAAGACAGAAAAGAGGGGAGAAAGAAGAAGGAAGCCATGAAAGCTGAAGATGAAGGTGAAGAGTAAGTTATTGATAATCACTGATTGCCCTAAACTGGGACTCTTACACCTTATATATCCTTGGCACTGTGACTCGGTGTCCAACCCCTAGTTTCTATGTATCCCACTCATTACACTTTGTATCTCGTTGGTTACACTTTGATGGGAGAGAAATCATCAATAAATACTTAAAATATAGAACCAAATCTAGGCTTGGTCCAAAGGGGTATTACAACCATGATTTGGACCAAATCTAGGCTTGGTCCAAAGGGGTATTACAACCATGATTTGGATCACTAGTCTCATAAAAATGTGCTAGTGATTGCTCTCCACAAGTCAACAAGCTTCTTAGCATCCTACAATGCTTCGATGCAAATCTTATGAACCTTACAAAGCAAGATATCCCATGCATTTGCAGTAGTCTATCTCTAGTAGGCTAGAGTTACCTATCCAATGTCTCAATAATAAAACACCATGGCTAGTTCATCAAGCTGTTTCAATAGCTCATAGATTAGCCTATTACAATCCAAGGCCACCATTATTTTTTGGTTTAACCATCTTATGCAAACAATAAAATGGATCCCTCCTCTTCCATCAAAAGACAAAAACAAAAATAAGAAATACCTTAGGCTTCCCCTAAATAGATTTTACTAAGGGTAGGATAGAGGCATTGAATAAAATCAATGAAGTTAGCACACTAGTAATTCTGACACAGTGATTTGATCACCTAATGCAATTGCCACATTGCCCCATTCCTGCAATTTAGCTAGAATCTCTCCATTAGCCACTTGAATGGGCTCTCTCATAGGTAATTCCAATCCCCAAAGGGGCTCCTAAATATTTTAATGTCTAACCTTTTCCTATAGTCTTGATGCCCAAGGACCCACCTCACCCATGTTATCTTCCCAATCTAGCAAGAGTCCCATAATTTGTTCCTTGATAAATATTGAAGATGATTATGTTGCGAACTCATCATAAATAGTTAATAATAGTTCTTTCAAAGATGTCATCTCACCCTCAATGATACCTAAATGATCATTCAGAACATATCTTTAATTAGATATCTCACTAGTAGAAAAGGGGAGGCCCTTAATGGAGCCTTGCTACAATTTGAAATCTATGTGATCAAGTAAAGGCCAATTGACAATAGTAAACAATATGAGGTCTAAGGTGCATCCTTACTTAATGAAGCATTTTAGTGTTAAGGAGGTGTGACACCCATTAATACATACAACTACAACTGTATGGTTGAGCATAGCACTTTACCATTTTGCTTCTTTTTTTTTGCCAAAATCCACACCATTCCTAGAACCCTAGGACAAAATGCCTACTTACACTATCATAAGCTTTCTTTATGTCTAGATTTATTAGGCAAGTTTCATGACAAAATGCCTACTTACTCTATCATAAGCTCCATTCCATGATCAACTCCAAATTGTGAATTCCCTTTAGCATCATGAATCTTCCTTGTATGATGAAACCATATTACACCACATGTAAGATCCTAGGCAATATATATTGAGTTCTCATGGCCATTGCTTTATAGTAGGGTTTTTATGCCACTTAATAGCCTATAACGATTGGGAATTTCTACATACATAACCTTTTGGTATCAATTTGATCAATCCATGAAGACTCCTTAGTTGGCATATCCTCAATTGAGCAGCTTACATAGGTCCATGCCACAAACATCCAAAAGTTTCTCTATGACTTTAGATATAGGATTCCATCAAGGCCAAGATCCTTCCCCCTCTTCTTCTTCTTATGGACATAATATAGCTCTTCCTTACTAAACAGCCTCTCAATTCAAACTCTAAGCTCCTAACTAACATAGGCTTTCATGGGGACCCAAAAATCATGTAAGCCTTCCTTTATAACCTTCCACACAAGGAAGTTTTAATCATTCCCAATAGGGAAATGCTCTAATATTTCCTATGTAGGAATGTATGCATTCTCCATACCTAATTAAGGAATTACATTTCCCAAATCTGATAGTAGGGTATTATGGGCCAATATAGGGGAACTTCTTATGTGCATTTAGAATTCCCTTTATGAGAGAATACAAGAACATGATTCCCTACTTCTAAAAGTAGCCAATTAGAAGAGGTCACTATAGAGTATTCCTATGTTCTCTCAAAATTCCCTATATAAGAGAATTAACATCATCCCCCAATTCTAATAGTAGGAAATAAGAGGGAATTCCTACATGCCCTTTTCAATAGAGGCCTAAGAAATAGAATGCTTGGCATGCTTTTCCATGAAAGGAGAAGAAGGTATGTTAAAGGTCAAACATACATTTAGTGCACTGCTTACCTCCATATTTGTATGTTTACATGCTACATGCTTTCAAAGATTGGAACAAACAATAAAAGTTTTAAAACTTTTGAATTTCTACAAAATTTGCAAAATGCACGATAGAATTTCAGAAGCCTTAGTGATGGGTTAGATCTAGGGTATGATCATTTTGAAATATTTAGAAGCACATATGGAGAACTATGTACATTCTCTCTGAATTTTGTATATAAGAGAATAAAATAAATTCAAACCTTGGTTTAGCTATAGGTATTTGAGACCCACCTTAATTGTAAATTTGATAACATCATGATTAACCATGTGGAGTTGAAGTCAAATTATCTAATTACCCATCCATTGCCACCCCCAAAAAACACACACATACACAAACCCTATCTAGTTCTAGTTAATTGATCACACGTAGACCAAATAGTTTTAGACCTATTTTTCTTGGCATATAGGAGAACAAAAAAAAGAAATTAAAGCCTTAGTTTAGCTATAGGCACTTAAGACCTAGCTTAATTTTGAATTTGATAACCTCAAAATTTACCATATGGAGGTGAAGTATATAAGAACCCATCCATCCCTAGCCCCCAAAGAAACACAGATACACACACCCTATCTATTTCTAGTTAAATAGTCGTATGTAGACTAAATAGTTATAGACCCATTTTTCCTAGCACATAGGAGAATTTAAAAAAATTCAAGGCTTGGTTTAGCTATAAGTATTTAAGACCTAGCTTAATGTTGAATTTGATAACCTAGAAATTAAACACATGGAGACGGAGTCGAATTATCTAGGAACCCATCCATACCCCCAAAAAAACACACATACACAAACCCTATCCGGTTCTAGTTAAATAGTTGTAGGTAGACTAGATAGTTCTAGATCTATTTTGCCTAGTATATACGAGAATAAAAGAAAATTCAAGCCTTGGTTTAGGTAATATAGGTATTTAAGACCTAGCTTGATTTTGAATTTGATAACATCACAATTAACCATATGAAGGCGAAGTCAAATGATCTAAGAGTGCATCCATCCCCAACCCCCAAAAAACACATATCCCATCCAATTCTAGTTAAATACTTGTATGTGGACTAGATAGTTTGTGACATGATTTTCCTAGCACTAAATGCTGGAAGTTGCCACCATATTGTACAGACGAGAGGTCTCAAGTCAAGTAATCACTTAATCCCATGCTAATTATATGAGTTTATTATTTTCATTTCATTCCCATTAAATGGTGTAATATTGCATCATTTTTCCTCTAATAATCTGTAAGAAGCTGGGAATAACAAATAAGTATTAATAATGTTGATATTATGCCATGTCACACTGACATTGGTATAAAAGGAGAGAAGATGTAAATTTTCACATCTTTTTGACACATTAATACAATTACAGTCTTTCTCTTCCTTCTTGCTCACAGCTTCTATGGCTTCCCCTTCTTTCTTGTCTTTCTCTCTCTAAATCTAGTCTTTCTCTCTCCTTGTCACTCTTCTTCTCTCTCTTCCTGCAGTCTTTCTCTCGCTTCTACAGTCTTCTCTCTCCTCTTTCTCTCTCCCTGGTTCTCTCTCTGACAAGTGGTATCAGAGCTTGAATCTTTGATCCATTATTTTCTTTCATTTTCGGTCCCATTTTCTTATTTCAAAATCAATTTCAGACAAAAATGGTACAAGACAGTGACTAGTGGAGTGCTGCAGGACATCTACAGTTAGTAAGAGACTACATCTGGAGATATCCAAGGTCAGATATGGCTGGTAAAGGCTTAAATGGTTGGACGTCATCAAATTTCATGCAAAAATGGAGGTAACTAGGGTAAAGGATGGTTAACCGGGCTTAGTTAGAGACTAAACTACAATTACTTTTCAAAAGAGGTCTTCCTTTCCTCTTTCTTCAAGTTCTGCCCAAGCTTCCATGGAGTTTGCTAGCTGAGATCTCTTCTTTTCTCATTGATCCTTGCTCTCCATCAACAATGGCCTGCGTAATTGCACTCTAGACGTAAAATGCAACAAGTGGAGCACCATTTTATGCCCTGTAGGAGCTGCCACGTGGCCTGGATAGCAACCCAAAGTTTGCGCTGATTTTTTTCAGACTATTCTTCATCTTCCCTCAATTAATCTTCAGCTATGGTGCTTCTAAATGATCCTTGGCAGTGATTCCTTCAACTTTCTGGTGTGTTTACTCCAAAATAGGGCTATATTCCTCATCTTTTCACTCTCTTGAAACCCTACATGAACAATCCATGGGCAGCCATGAAAGCTTCAGCCCAAGCTTTCATTTCTTAACAATTTCTTGAAGATTCTTCATCCTTTTAGCCCGTGGAATCATCTCAGCAAGGATTCTTCAAGAAATTGCAAGGATTAAGCACGGAATGGTTAAAGATTGAAGATCAAGAGCTTCTTTGGAGCAAAAATTTGGGGGAAACAGGTTTAATGCTTCAATTTCAAGCATTTGAGGCTTCAAGATTGTTCTTAAGCACCGGATAAGTAAGCCTTATGGATTATTTTACCAACATTGGACAACCGGGGGCTCTATCAAGCATATGTGATTGATCAAGTCATCTTCAGCCATGTCAAAGGTACTCTTCTTCAATTCTTAATCTCTCTCATTAATCCAATTGCTGAGCTTAATCCATTTGATTGAGAGATTAAAGAATTGAACATTATTCATCGAATTCTCAGCCAACCCTTGCTTGAATCCATCCATTCATGAATGCAATGCTTGCTTTATGCATAATAGTTCCAATCAGTGAATTAGAGGCTTCAATCTGAAATTTCAGCATAATACTTGAATCCTATTGACTGAATCCATTGATTGATGAATTTGTTTACTCTAATCCAATTTATTGGCTGAATTTATTTTGCCCAAATTGAAATATTGTAAAAGGGTAAGTACTAGCAATCAGTGAGTCACTGAATTGCATCGGTAAGACCCTTATCTTATCCCAATTTTTCTAATCTCAATCAATTGCATTTCATGAAAGGCTGAATGAATATTTCTGAAATGCATATCATGCTGATTGCTTAGAACACTAGCCTCTGCCATGTTGATATTCCCACCGAGGAAAAAGGTGGATGCCGGGGGAGATAGTGGGACAAAAGAGAGGTGACCCTCCCTCACTATCGAAGATCCTGAAGGGGTGCAACCAACTGACCCGGGGGAAACTTTGCCCACCTCCCGGTGATTCGGAGCCCGTGTAGGGAGCATGTCATGCCGTTTTATCCCTCACACAGGTACAACGAGTGGAGGATTGAAGATTGAAAACTTTCCAAGGACTCAAGTACCTACAGGACCAAAACAGGGTAAAACAAGAAATTTACAGGTCACTTATAGGGTATTTACAGGTGGTTATAGATACACCATTCATTGCTGAAGCACAGGTGCAAGTACTACAGGGTACCCATAGGTCCTATATACCCTTTTGCAGGGTTTGGTAGCCATTTGGGATTACTATCTTGCATTACAGGGTCAAAACAGGGCACTTACAGGTCTAGACAGGGTGCAGGACTGGACAGTTCAGACTCTGAAATCCAGCTACAGAATTTTCTATCCTAAACCTCTTATAGTGTGCTATAGCTCATCTCAAAGAGGGCACTCTTAGCTTCGATTCGCATAAAAAAGTTTTGAAATCGGAGTTTCCTAACCAAAGTTATAGCCGTTTTTCTGTCAGTGGATACTGCATGACTGCACTAATATGGCAGGACATAAAGGCAAAAATAAGGTCCAAGAGGATTATGCTCAGCAAATCAGGGATTCCATGATGGATAGCACACTTCAAGAGAACCCTGAAGAGCTTCAACAACAAGGAGAAATCAGTATACTCAATGATACTTTGTGTGCCCATGAACAAAGACATAGGGAACGACATGAGGCCATCTGGTCAAGAATGGAGCAGATGGTTCTATCTACTGATCAGACCAAGGATTCTATTGATAAGTTGGTAGAATCCAACAACCAACTCGTGGCACAAATCTCTAAGTTCATACAATTGCAAATGGCATCAAAAGAAGTTAATGAGAAAGCTTGTTCAAACAGTGGCCCTTTAGTCCCACTTCAGCCATCTAACCAAAATGGTCATGGAAATGGGATTATTGGAAGAGGAGGCATTCCAAATAGTCAGTATGAAGTAGGAGAAGCTTCACAAAGGCATGAAGACTATTTGGGCAGTTTGAATGGGGCCAATACTCAAGCTTTTGGACTGCATACTCAAAATTCTAGGGGTACCTTACCAACAGGAAGATTACATAGTAATTCTCAGCCACCTGTTGGAAGATTTCAGTCTCAATTTGGAGGTTCTGTACTTGGTAATCCTGATCAGCCAATTTTGGGACAGCAACCCTTTCATGAAAGAGAGTTCAAGGAAAAAATTGTTTTAGCCAAATTTAATGGACAGTCATCTTCACCATTAGACTTAGAGGAATGGACCTCTAAGATGGAGTCCTACTTTGATATATACCCTAAAACTAATGATATGAAGATTCACTTTACTTCCTTGCATCTAGAAGGATTTGCCCATACTTGCTGGAGGTATATCAAGAATGAGAATATACTTGTAGAGAATTGGGAAGCTTTCAAGGCACTTATGGCTGAAGTCTTTGTTTCGCCTCTTGAGAAAGAGAAGTTAGCACAGAGATGGTATGGTTTGGAACAAAGAGGCCTAAGTGTAAGAGAGTATACAAACCAATTCCTCAACTTGACCATGTATGTGGAAAGCATCAGTGATGAGGCTAAGCTTCACAAGTTTATGTCACAACTCTATAGAAACAGAATTTATATTCTTTTTCATTAATTTGTCTATATAATGATTTATTAAATTTATTTCCTTTGCACTAATTAGATATAAAGAAAAGTGCATTGGAGCTGGCCACTGATGAGTGGTCACAGGTTATGGTGGACCCACGCGGTGGGTTAGAGAAAAGATAGTTCACACTTCCACCTATATGGCTCGATTGGGCACCTGTGACTAGAACTCACGCATATCAGGGTTAGACTCACACACAGAAAGGATTGATACCTTGAAGTCTGGGCTAGATCCACCAGAACAGACAGTTACAATCAACAAGATGGCATGATCATGAAATGCTTGTATAATGTGCATGTGTGGGCTGAAAGCTTGAAATGCACATTTCTTTGCATAGGAAAGTCACATGAAGATTCGGATACCATTTTTGCGATGTACACGGAAAAAGCTTTCATATGACACCCATATTGGGGGGGTCCCTAAATTTTAGGAGATCCCTAGATTTTAGGAGGTCCCTAAATTTTAGGAGCCTCGAATTAGCCTAAAAATGCTAGTCCTAAAAAATAGGGATGTCATTCTAAAAATAGTAAGTTCTGTACTCTGACCGTGCTTACTAAATTTGGTTGTTTCTATTCTTGACAGTATTCAACCCAAAAAGGAAGGCCATAGAGAAGAGACAAGTGTCAAGACACTTGTCACACAAGTTTCCAAGTGTCCCACCACTTGTCACATCTCATGACATGTGGCTGGACACTTGTCTTGTGCTACTCCACTTTTCCCTTTTGTACTAGCTCTCCCCTCTCCTATAAATAAGACCTCGTTTTTCTTCATTCAACATCATTTTTCTTTGTTGTAAACTCATGTACAGCACCACAGATAGCCAGAAACTGGCCCCATCCATCCCCATCATCATCCCCCACTTCTCCATTATCAAATTCCTCCATATTCCCTCTTCTATCACTGCTGTTTTACAAGACAACAAGCTTGTAAATTCATTACAGCACCTCCTTCTTGAGCTCTTTCTTCCATTTTAGCTACAAGAAGCAAGCCCTATCCATGTATTGCTGATCAACGATGGAGAAAGGCTGAATTCCCCTTTTTCTTCTCTCATACTGTAAATAAATCAGTTCTTATCATTGCATAATAGATAATGCATGTGTGTTTGTACATCTTTGCATGATCTTGTGAGAGTGAGAATTACTTCTTCTCACTCTCAGGTTGATTGTAACTGAGCTCTTCCCTAAGGGACTTGGGTTGAGTAGAAATACATTCCTTTGGGGGGGGGGGGGGGTTGCCCATCTTCAACCCTCAATCTTGTCTCCATTACTTTTACATTTTCATGGCTGTAATTTTGTGAGTAATTTTCATTTTCAGCTTTAAGTGTTCATTCTCTTTTATGTTAAATCTCGAAAACAAGCGAATATCATAATTGTTAAGCATACTACGTTGTTCGGGGCTTTTACAATTTATGTATGGTTTGGAGCCATCTTTGTCAGCTGATGTTAGGGCACAAAATCCTACTTCACTTTTCAAGGCTATTGAGCTCGCGGAGCGCTATGGAAGAAAGTATAGGAAAGAGTCTTCATTTCAGCCTAGTTATGGACAGCCAAGGACTGTTTTAAAGCAGGGACAAGTTGGTAACATTTATGGCAGCAATCATGTGCCTAATGGGAGCTTACGGGTACCAACTTATCCTCCATTTAATGCTTCTAGGTCTCAAAGTAATTTCAGGACAGCAAACAGTCCAAAGGCTGAATTTAAACAGGGTGACAACAAGCCTAAGTCCACTTAAGCCTAATACAAATCCCAAATCTATTCCCATGGATCTTTACAAGGAAAGGAAGGACAATGGCTTATACTTCAAGTGTGGAGAAAAGTATACACCTGATCATGCTTCAAAGTGTGTATATAAAAATGTCAAGCTAAAGCTTCACAGTATGCTAGTTTTTGAGGACTTTGAAGATGACATAAATGAAGCTAATGTGGTGGCAATCAATGCTGAAAATGAAGAGTTTGAGGAGGATGTTGGATAGGAGTACTTTTATGATCCAGCTGACTCTTTTCCTTTTGATCCAAGTGGAAATGTTCCGTTTGACCCTGGTGGATCTTGTGATGAGTCGCTTGCTGGCACTAATTGTTCTATCTCTATGGATGCTTAGACGGGATCTAAGAGCCCCAATACACTTCGTATGAAGGAAAGCATATGTGGAAAGCTAGTGTTGATCTTGATAGACAGTGGCAGTACTCACAGTTTTATCAATAAGTCTATCATGGACAAGTTAAATTGTGTTCCCACAGACTTATAGCAACCCATTAGAGTACAAGTGGCTAATGGTGAAGAGGAAATCAGCACACAGATTTGCCCACAGGTTTCTTTGCAATTGACTGGAAATTTTGAAGTCGAAGTAAACCTGATCACTTTGAAAATGGGGCCCATAGATATTGTACTTGGTTGTGATTGGTTGATGACATTAGGCAAGATCACTATGGATTTCTCACAGTTATATATGGAGTTTATCTCCAATGGACAGCTCATCCATTTACAGGGAATTCCTAGTAGATCTGATTTTCAGCTTATCACCATTCAACAACTCAAGAGAGAGTACAAGAAGCGCTCACAAATATTTGTTTTGCATTTGAACAAAGAAACACAGGATCAGCCCAATAATTTAGCAAACCATCCAGCCTTGACAGCTCTTCTTGAGGAGTATAGAGATTTGTTTGAAGTATCTACTTCATTGCCTCCTAAGAGAACGGTGGATCACCCCATTGATTTGGAGCCCAACTCAAAGACAATCAATAAGCCACCTTACAGATTATCAAAATGTGAACAAGAGGAAGTAGCCAAGAAAATCAAAGAGCTTCTTGAAATGGGATTCATTGAACCAAGTTCTTCACCTTATGCATCTCTAGTCCTGTTAGTTAAAAAGAAAGATGGATCTTTTAGAATGTGCATTGACTACAGGGATCTCAATAAGATAACAGTGAAGAACATGTATCCTATACCCAGGATTGATGATTTGCTTGATGAGCTTAAGGGGGCTCGATTCTTCATGAAGATTGATTTGAGATCAGGGTATCATCAAATTCGCATACAATAGGGTGATGAAGTCAAGACTACTTTTAGGACTGATCGTGGGCTCTACCATTTCTTGGTGATGCCATTTGGGCTTACAAACACTCCAGCTACCTTTCAAAGCCTGATGAATAAGATCTTGCAACCTTTCCTCTTTCAGTTTGTCTTGGTGTTCTTTGATGACATTTTGAACTATAGCAAGACTTTATATGATCACTTGGCACATATGAGGAAGGTTTTTGATGTGTTGAGACATCATAGGCTTTTTGCTAAGGAGAAGAAGTGCTCTTTCATGCAGACTGAAGTGGAATACTTGGGACATATAGTCAGTGAAAAAGGAATACAGGCTGATCCCAAGAAGGTGCAATGCATAAGAGATTGGCCAATGCCTACTACTACTACCTCCCTTAGAGGATTTCTTGGTCTATCTTCATTCTATTGTGCCGATTTATAAAGCATTATGCGGCAATTGCAGCTCCTTTGACTGACAGGTTGAAGAAGGAGGTTTTCTTTTGGGATGCTCTTACAAATAGCAGCTTCAACCAGTTAAAGGAACTACTTACTTCTGCTCCTATCTTAGTATGCCCAGATTTCTCCAAAGAGTTTACTATACAATGTGATGCTAGTGGTCGTGGCATTGGGGCTGTTTTGCTTCAGGAGCATGGAGTAATTGCATTTGAGAGCCGTAAGCTTACAGATAAGGAGATGGCCATGAATGTTTATGACCAGGAGATGTTGGCTATCCTGCATGCAATCAAGAAATGGCACCATTACTTATATGGCAGCCGATTCAGAGTACATAGTGATCACCGGGTACTCAAGTATTTCCTTACTCAGTCAAATCTCACTCCAAAGCAACGTCGTTGGGTAGCTACATTACAGAATTATGACTTTGACATCACTCATACAAGGGGCAAAGATAACATAGTGGCTAATTCTCTTTCTCGTATGTGGTCCTACAAAGTGTCAGCCATGACAGAACTACATAATGATTGGATTGAAGAACTACAGGAGGCCTATCTTTTAGATGAGGAATTCAGCCAAATCTTTTAAAAATTACAGCAAGGTCTTATGGAAGAAAACTCGCATTACCAGCTTAAAAATGGTCTTATTTGGTGGAAAGGCAAGATTATTATTCCCTCTACTTCTTCTTTTAAGCAAAAAATTATGGAGGAGTTACATTCTTCGCCTTTAGCGGGACATTTGGGAGTTTTCAAGACTTATGACAGGATTAGCAAAAGCTTTTCTTGGAAAGGACTGTGAAAAGATGTCAAGGACTTCGTTATGAAGTGTATGCCTTGTTAGCAAAATAAGGATAGCACCCATAAGCCATGAGGTTTGTTACAGCCATTGCCTATTCCTACGGGTAAATGGACTCATATTACTATGGACTTTATCACTGGCTTACCTACTACTAAGAAGGGGTGGAATAGTATTTATGTGGTGGTTGATAGACTCGCCAAAGTAGCTCATTTTATCTCAACAAAATTCAGTTTACTGCTTCTCAAGTGGCCAACCAGTTTATGGAGCATATTTTTAGACTACATGGATTACCGCAGGTGATTGTCCATGATAGGGACTCAAAGTTTATGAGTAACTTCTAGCAAGCGGTATTTACATCTATGGGCACTAAGTTGGCTCCATCTACGGCTTATCATCCCCAAACTGATGGACAGACAGAGAGAGTTAATAAATGGTTGGAGACTTATCTTCATCATTTTTGCTATGATGTCCAAACCTCATGGGATTCTTGGTTACACCTGGCTGAGTTTGCTTACAACAATTCCACTCATGCGAGCATAGGAGTTTCACCCTTTGAGGCTTTGTATGGTTACAAGGTGCCCTTACCCACAGTCATCTTTAATGAAAAGATCAATCCTCATGGGAAGGAGGAGTTGGAAAGAATGCATACCCTTCTTCAGCAATGTAAGGTGAATCTAAGGAAGGCTCAAGATCAAATGAAGATGTATGCTGATGAGAAGAGGAGGCCTTTAGAGTTCCAAGAAGGAGAGCTGGTTTTGTTGAAGGTTCCCAAATCCAAGTACTCTACGTTAAAACATGGATCCAATAATAAGCTTGCCCACAGGTTTTATGGCCCTTACAGGATCCTTAAGCGGATTGGAGATTTGGCATACAAACTAGAGCTTCCCTCTTCTACAAAGATTCATAACGTCTTCCATGTTAGTCAGCTCAAGCCCTATTATGGTGATCTAGTGGATATAGTTGATGAGCTGCCACCTATTGATGAAGATGGTATTGTTCAGTACATCCCAGAGGCTGTTATAGGTCAGCGTGAAAAGAAGCTTCGATCACGTTCTATTGTGGAATATTTGATCAAATGGAGAGGTTTACCATCTGAAGAGGCTTCTTGGAGACCTGATTCTATATTGGATGAGTATCCATACTTGAGGGAGACATTGGTGGCTGAAGCCTATTGCTTATGGAGCTAGTAATGATACAGACTAGTTTAGGATAGCACACTGTTTTAGAACAGTTTTTATCATACCTAATTTTCAGAATTAAGCTATCTATATGGACTTAAAGTACTCTTCAAGATCTTCGTTTTGATATATGGTACATCTCATTTGGACACTTCTATCAAAAGTTATGGCAGATTTGGTCCAGCAGCAGGGACTATTTATTCAGCAAGCTGTCTACTTTGTTCTGGGAATATTTGTTGAAGACTTTATGGCTCCATTTTCTTCTGAAGTATTTCAAATCATGTATATAGTTGGGCCTTACTTCTGTTCTTCAAATTCAGCTCTTGTAATGGTCATTCTTCATTCATTTCCCATTTGTAAAGCTGAGAGAAGAATGATGCAAAGGTTAGTAAACATTGCTAGAAGAGACAAGCGACATGCTAAAGGTGGGTTTGATGAAAATTTGGCATTGAAAAGAAAGTGCATGTACCCCTTCTTTCACAGTATTTTGTTTCGGCAACAGCTTGGAGATAATGTCATGCCACACATATTCAAGATGTCTACAATTGGACCAGGCTCAGGAGTTGACCTTGTTAATAGAATGCAACCTGGTGGATCTTTGGGAGATCAATGGATCCACTTTGACCATGTGCATAGGGTGAAAGGTTGGAACACAATGGGAGCTCATGTTTATGATCCCCATATTCGAGAAATAATGACCATTGCAACTTGTGAGTTCAAAGTGGAGGATGAGCATGGACAAGTATCATTTTGGCAAATGTTAAATAATGTTATGATAGCAAATGGATTCTCTATCCCAAAATTTCGAGGTTTTATGGCTGATGCAGCACAATCAATTTGGCTAGCAATTAGAATAGTCTACAATGGAGGACCAAGCAACGTCATGCATGGCAAGGGATGGATTATAAGAAGCTAGGAATAACAAATAAGTGTTAATAATGTTGATATTATGCCATGTCACACTAACATTGGTATAAAAGGAGAGAAAATGTAAATTTTCACATCTTTTTGACACATTAATATAATTACAGTCTTTCTCTTCCTTCTTGCTCACAGCTTCTATGGCTTCCCATTCTTTCTTGTCTTTCTCTCTCTAAATCTAGTCTTTCTCTCTCCTCGTCACTCTTCTTCTCTCTCTTCCTGCAGTCTTTCTCTCTCTTCTGCAGTATTCTCTCTCCTCTTTCTCTCTCCCTGGTTCTCTCTATGACATAATCTCCCTACTCCTTCAAAATTAGGTTTTAGTTATGTAGCATGCCTTGTGAAGGTAACTTGTGACTAGTTGATAGCTAGATGTTAACCACCATTATTTTGCATAGCTCAATACGTGTAGAAACCAATTGAAATGATTCTATTAATAAGAGGGGACAAGGAGAAGCTATACATGATTTTTCTTGCTATCACTTTGTTAAATTAGATTCATTTTTTGTATTAGAGAAAATGTTTCAAATGAGTAAATTATCTAGTTTAGTTCCAAATAGAAGGTTAATGTTGCAAAGCAACTCCAAAAGCCTATATTACTATAAATTTTTTTCCAAATTATACAAAAGAGATATACTAGTATTATAAATTATGTGTACATATCTAGAATACATATATATGATTATAAAAGATTTATATGATTATTCTATGATACAAAGCATAACCAAAAACACACACACACACACACACACACACACACACACTATATATATATGTATGTATGTATGCAAAACAATTATGATACCAAAGCAAGATTTTTCAAACTCTAGCAGTTTGTACACATCAAAATTTAGCTATTGTAGCTAATCTATAGAAAATACAATATCAATGATAACTACATAGAAAATTGATATAAATAATGATTATGTCAAATTTTTGTATGTATGTATGCAAAACAATTATCATACCAAAGCAAGCTTTTTCAAACTCTAGCACTTTGTACACATCAAAATTTAGCTATTGTAGCTAATCTATAGAAAATACAATATCGATAATAACTACATAGAAAATTTATATAAATAATGATTATGTCAATTTTTTGTATGTATGTATGCAAAACAATTATGATACCAAAGCAAGCTTTTTCAAACTCTAGCAGTTTGTACACATCAAAATTTAGTTATTGTAGCTAATCTATAGAAAATACAATACCAATAATAACTACATAGAAAATTTATATAAATAATGATTATGTCAATTTTTTGTATCACTAACTATTATACATGATAAATATGCATAATAATTATATTTATATTTTACCCATTTTATGTTTAAGTACCATCAAATTTTTTTATAACAATTAAACATCAACAAAAATTCATATTTTTTATTTTTTAAACAAAAAATCAAAAATACTATTTTTTCTACTATATCATTGTTAAGAAATCATCTAGCTATACATGATGAAATAAACAATCTAAAACATTCGTAAACTCTAATGTTTGAATAATATTATAATAGATTGTCTAAATCAAATAAGTGTGTGTTAAACATAGATACACATAACAAAAAAATAATTTTGCAACAAAGTTTTAGAAACTAACATAATACATTATTTTTCCAAATCAAATATTTAAAAAATTCTCATTTTTAATAATTTAATACTTTAATTACTAATACTAAGTATTTATTTTATTGTGAATGTAGAAGGAATACATATAAGCAATACTTAGCACATAAACAATTTGAAAAAGCAACTACCACTCAATACAAAAAGTATGTACTATTAAGTCTAATAATGTTCTAAAATCATCTATTCTTGAAAATGAGTAATAAATAATTAAAAATTTATCATAATCACAATATTTTTCTATTTTTAAATAATTGATCTTACACATAAAGTATGCATAATGAATAACAAAAACACTCTCAATATCACAAAAATATTTATACTTAAATATCAATTCCACAGAAAATATATATATACTAAATAATGCATTTCTTAATGTTTTCAATATAAAAAATAACTTAAACTCTAATGAAAATAATAAAAAGTATAAAATATTTAATAGAGCTAAAAACTAACCTTATCCATTAATTGGGCTTTTAGGTTAAAGATAAACACTTTGTCAAGAAAACCTAATTATCTACAACCTCTCCCTCTCTCTCTCTCTCTCTCTCTCTCTCTCTCTCTCTCTCTCTCTCTCTCTCATATCACCTAACGTAAGCAAAAACATAGCACACACCAATATAATACTATCACAACAAGCCAAATATATGCACAAAAGAAAAAAATATATAAACTTTAAATTTCAATAATAAAATTTATATTTACTTTAAAAAGTATTAGTATAGAAACTCTCTAGCAATAATAATACTAATTTCCCAAAATACCCATCATTTAAATTATTTATTATAAAAAAGTAATGTTTGAGTAACAATATATATATATATATATATATATATATATAGCTGTCCGTCATTGTTTCCTACAGTCTAGTGCCTATTTCCAGCCCTCCCTTCATCATATGTGTGTAAAAGTGGTAGTCAAGTACAATGCTTTACAGTTGTTGGATGCGTATATATATATGTATATATATGTATATATATATGTATATATATGTATATATATATAAAATTCAAAAACTAACTAAGATAAATAACTATAATTTTTAAAAATAATGTACTAACTTTCACTTTGAAATTTCATATTATGCTTAATCAATATAAATATCAATCTAAAAATTCAAATATAAAAAATGTATATATTATTATTTTTAATATCTAGCATAAAAAACATCATACATTTAATTAGTAAAATTTATAATATTAAAAAATAATTAAACTTTTAGTATTTAGATAAAAATATATCTATAAAGTAAAAGCTTTAAGTTAAGTATATGATAAAATATTTAAAATTAAATGAATAAATATAAATTTTATATGAAAATATAATATAATAAATCAAAATCTAATGTGTTATTAAAACTATATGTGATATAGAAAATACTTTTAAAAATATATCTAATGTTTTTGAAAGAACATATTAGTAAATTAGAATAATATTTATATTTATAATATTAAAAAGATCTAAATGTTTACATAAAATAATAACGCATGTTAAATAAAAATAAAAGCATTAAGACATATCTTAAATTTTGATATTATAATAGAGATTGTCTTTGAAACAAATAATCAATGCTCCACAAAAGACAAACATGATTAATACATTATAAAACAGAAATAACAAATCAAGTACTAATCTATAAAATATTGTTCAATATTTTCCTTTCCACTCTCTATTTGTCTGTTTGTTTGTCTATCTGTCTATCAGTTTCTCTCTCTCTCTCTCTCTCTCAACAAAAGAAAAAATATATTACATACTAATGTAATAATATCTTATACATTAATTTGATTATGAAGTCAAAAATAAAACATTCATTAAAAATATTAACAATTAATTCTCTCTCTCTCTCTCTCTCTCTCTCTCTCTCTCTAATAATAATAATACTAATTTCAATAATAAAATTTATATTTACTTTAAAAAGTATTAGTATAGAAACTCTCTAACAATAATAATACTAATTTTCCAAAATACCCATCATTTAAATATTTTACAATAAAAAATTAATGTTTGAGTAACATAATATCTTTTATGTATATATATATATATAATTCAAAAACTAACTAAGATAAATAACTATAATTTTTAAAAATAATGTACTAACTTTCACTTCAAAATTTCATATTATGCTTAATCAATATAAATATCAATATAAAAATTCAAATATAAAAAATGTATATATTATTATTTTTAATATATAACATAGAAAACATCATACATTTAATTAGTAAAATTTATAATATTAAAAATAATAGAAAATTTAGTATTTAGATAAAAACATGTCTACAAAGTAAAAGCCTTAAGTTAAGTATATGATAAAATAATTAAAATTAAATGAATGAATATAACTTTTATGTCAAAATATAATATATAAATCAAAATCTAATGTGTTATTAAAACTACATGTGACATAAAAAATACTTTTAAAAAGATGTCTAATGTGTTTGAAAGAACATAACAGTCAAATAGCATAATATTTATATTTATAATATTAGAAAGATCTAAATGTTTACATAAAATAATAATGCATGTTAAATAAAAATAAAAGCATTAAAAGATATCTTAAATTTTGATATTATAATTGAGATTGTCTTTGAAACAAATAATCAATGCTCTACAAAAGACAAACATGATTAATACATTATAAAACAGAAATAACAAATCAAGTACTAATCTATATAATCTTTTTCAATATTTCCCTTTCCTCTCTCTATTCTCTCTCTCTCTCTCTCTCTCTCTCTCTCTCTCTCTCTCTCTCTCTCTCTCTCTCTCTCTCTCTCTCTCTCTCTATCAAATAGAATAAATAGAGCCCATTATGAGCTTTGATAATGACACACGTCTCCCAACTCCAAGTAACCGACCACCCTAATCAACACCACTAAATGATGCCTTCTACGACTAAGGAGAGAGAGATCCATCATGGGTTCGTAGGGGTTAGGCAAGTCCCAAAAAAGCTAAAGAATTATAGTCAAAGCCCCCTAGCTCCTTGGGGCCTAATAGTTAACAAAAACAAGTCCCTATGGAGAGACATCTCATGTCTAGTATTGATCCTAGCATCGGAAGCAGTAATGCACTCCCTGGTGAAGAGCTAACACAACTAATCTTGGAGAAGATCTAGTGTGTATATCCAACTACTTTTTTTACCAGTTACATACATACATGACATTGATTCAATAGATCATGCAAACCAATAGTTGACTTTAATATAAGTCTTAATAAAAGCCCATTACTATCCTTTTAATTTCTATTTTTTAAGCTCTATAGGTATAGTCAAGTGCATTCATAAATAGTTCTCATAATATATGACCTATTATATGACTACCTTTGATAAAATATTTTTTATAACAATTAAACATGAAAAAATGGATTTTCACATTTATAGAAGTAAATGTATAAATACTATATTTTTTACTATATCACTATGAAGAAATCATGATCACCTATACATGGCAAATAAGCATCTAGAACATTATTAAACACTAATGTTTAAATAATATGAAAACAACTTATCTACACAAAGTAAGTGATGTGTTAAACATAGAGACACATAACAAAAAAATAATTTCACAACAAACTTCTAGAAACTAAAAAAATACATTGTTTTTCTAAATTAAATATGAGAATTCTCAAATTTTTATATTTTAATAATTTGATTATTTAATCATTGATCTTACGCATAAAGTATGTATAACAAACAATAAAAATACTCTCAATATCACGAAAATATTTATACTTCTTAATCATCAATCCCACACTAAAATTATGTATACCAAATAATGATTTTCTTAAAGCTTTCAATATTAAAAACAACTTAAACTATAATGAAAAAAAAATAAGAATAAACATATTAAATAGATTTAAGAACTAACATTATCCATTAATTTGGTTTTTAGGTCATAGATAACGTAAGCAAAAACATAGCGCATACTAAAATAGTACTATGGACAAGCAAAACATATAATAATGCATTAACATACTTTATTTTGTACCAACATGTATCTATCTAAAGGCGCATATATATGCACAAAATGAAAAATATATAAACTTTAAATTCCAACAATATATGTATATTTATCTTAAAAATAATTAGTATAAAAAACATCCAATATCAACCACACTAATTCTTTTAAATACCCACCATTCAAAAATTTAATTGAAAAAAGTCAATATCCAACTAACATTTAACATACATATATATATATATATATACATATACATATATATATCTATGCATACACTAGCAACTATACTTTTAGCAACTAACTAATTTTAACAATATCTGTGATCCCAAATTTCGTATCAATACCTAATACACCATGTCTACTCTATTGTCAAAGCTCTCCCAAGGCTTTTCTTCACAATTTGTGAACACTCAACCCACACACTATGGTCATTCTCTGACGAGCAACACCAATAATTGCATGATTTGCTGGTTTAAGAAAAAGGCCCATGGGACGCGTGCATGTTTCTGAATAATGTTTAAATCCCAGGCACTGCGCCGAAGGGCCGGAATTTGGAAATGCTTCTTAGTCTCTTAACGTCAGCTTTGGATCACGTTAGCCAAAGTCGACGGAGAGACGTGCAAGGCCGAGGTATTTTAGGTGTTTCTTATAATTTGACAGCCTGAGAAGTACGATAGACACATCAATGATTTGTTTGGCTCCTGATTAATAGACTATAGCTGGGACTGTTTAGCTTAATTTGACATAAGCGACTTAATATTTGCCCCCGATCAATCTACAGCTGCTGGACTGTGATCCTGCAGCATGATCCGGACAGCCTGGGAAACAGCGGGAATGATAGAGGCATAAGTGATTTAATATTTGCCCCCGATCAATCTACAGCTGCTGGACTGTACTGAATATCCTCCAGCATGATCCGATGCGGTGGCGGGCGGGGCTATAAATTAGAGGAGGCCTACTAATCTTCTCCCGCAGATCACTTTCTCCAATTTGTTGTTGCATTGCCGCGCGCATTAGCTGATATTAAATCGGAGGATTGACAATACTATGGCCGCAGCTAGAACATTAAGAAGGATGCACGTGCTTGCGATGGCAACGATGCTGTTCGTTGCACTGGGCTCGGTGGTACCTGGGAGCGAAGGTATGATCATCGGATATATGATTAACTGACGTAGGTGAATGGTAGGATAGTTGGTGGTTGGTAGGATATTTTGACGTATAATTGATCGGCATCATAATCATAATATGAATGAATGGATGGAAGGATGAATGAATGGATTATTATTGCAGGGCTGTGCAAGGACAGCGGCTTCAACTGCTTCGCCGTGGACTGCGCGATCTTCTGCTCGGGGGCGGGGCTAGAAGGCCTCCCCCGCTCTTGCTGCTCCCCCGCCAATCATTGCTATTGCTGCGACGTACTCCATGACACATGCAGCTGATGATCAACCCAGTCGTATTGGCCGCGCGCATCATGTCATGCCGCGACTCGCTCCACCCAGACTAATAATTAAATAGATACATCATTTGTTGAATGGTCGCTAGCGGTTTGATTGGGTCCCCTCTGTATTCGATGATCGTCTGCTTTCTTAGCTGTTATTTCCGATGTACTTGTGCTATTTTGCTATGTGTGTCACGTCCGTCGGGTACCATACGTTACATTGATCCTAATAATTGTACTTTTGCAAGGGCTCTATAATATACAATATATTCCCCTTGAATAGAAAAATAGGGACGTGTTTCATCGTCTTCCTTCTAAGTTAACCAGCTTTAAAAACTTTGACTCTTGAGGTATGTTTTGTTGTGATGCAAGCCATTTTTGGCTTGTTGCATGTTCAAAGGAGTTCCCTCTTCTCTAAACTTACGGATATCAAAATGCCCATCATGTTCTGGTTTGACACAATGTTTGTCTTCATACTTAGAGTATGAATTACAATGCCGAATTGTCTTGTCTAGAACCATTCATGTTTCAAATGCCATTATATCATAACAATTTCAATATGGTAGAAATGGGCATGAATCTATATTGTCATGCTAGGTGTTGTGATAAGACTCATTTCTGAGGTATGTACCGATCCAGTGTCTCTAAATGCTATCAATCATTAAATTCGAGATATTCATGCTCCAACCAATAGTATCATATAGGAGCTTCTAGAGTTAGAAAAAATTTAGTTATTAATTGAAAAACTTGATGATCATAAAACTCACGAATCAATCAAATTTTGTTGTGGAAGTATGTTGGTAGATCAACTGTATGCCCGTAAGTAAACTTGAACCTTTTATAGTTAATCATTAAGGACAATATTGACTAGTTTTTGTAGTAAGGAATTGCTAGCTTTTAGGAGACTTGCAAATTAGGTGAGAGTTTTAGACCAATCTAAATTGAGAAAAGCATGCTTTCTTTTAGGATTGACGCATTGCACTCACACCACCCTTCCCCCCCCACCTATATAAGCACACCCCATGGGAGAGAGAATGCATGACATCTTCTTCATTTTTATAAACTCATGCTAATAATCATCATATGAGAGACAGAGAGAGATTAATCTTCATCTTCTCAATATGATTATCATCTCCTTCTCAATCCATTGTCAATAGCATCAACATCCTTCCATCCATAGCTTATACTTTATATAATAGTAACACTGGTTAGCACATTGAAAAGCTTATAACTTATCTTACCTTAAGATTATGAGCTATAATGTCATCATGAAGGGACCTGAGAGGAGAGAGAAGACTACAAGAAAGAGAGAAGAAGAGTGTAGAGGATAGAGAAAGCCTAGATGAGGAGAGAGAAAGACTAGAAAGATAGGAAAGAAAATAGGGAAGCCATGGAAGTTGTGAACAAGGAGGTGAGGTAAGAGACAGTAATTGTATTATTGCCAAAAGATAATATGATGCTATACATATATTTTTTACACATTTTATATGCCCCTAATTTTTCTCTTTACATTCCATCCCCAGTTGGAAATTTTTGTCCTAAAAAACAAATATGAAACTCATTACAATTGTGCAATAAGTGGTAGAAACTGGGTAGAAAAGAGGCTGACTATTGTGCATGGACTGAAAAAATTCACCTAATCTTTAAGGACTCACTCAAGAATTACAACTAAAGAGCTAAGAATTAAATACAAAGTATTTTCATCCATTTGAAAATATAAAATTAAAATCTTGGATCAAAATTTTTTCATTAAGAGCTCCTCTCGGATGTAGACACTATGATGTGCACTACTACAGACCTTAATGTTGTCTATAGAAGTGATAGCACCACAACAGAAACGAGGCATAGACATGCATGTTAGATGCACAAAGTCGGGCACGTCTATCATTGCGTCTATATGCGCGTGTAAAAGAGCGTGTAAATAGACATGAATTTTGCATCTATATATTCGCGTAAATAGATGTGAATATAGATGCGTCTTCAGACGCGAAATTATTTAACCACCTGAAATTAGACTTAATATAATAAAAAAACCAGAGTTATTAATTATTTTTGCATTGCTCTCTAATGAATGGAAATTCCTCCAATTGACAAGCCTGATATAAGTAATTAGCGGCAAGCGACATAAATCTTATTATACAATTAGTAGTAAGCATTGCATGTATCTCATAATTTCTCTACTTGAAGATGATAAAAAATACTTCATTTTTATTATAGAAAATTCAATTTAGCTTTAAACTTGACTATTGGTTCTTGAGTATGCACGTGTGCACATGATATTTTCCGTAGAATTAAGAATACACATTGAATCATTAAGTAAATTCAGTATGCTACAGTGAATGATCCATCTCATCTTCAATGAGATTAGCCCTTGCTAAACTATCTACTTCTAGGTCTATGTTACCAAGAGGTAACGAAACAAATAAGTCTATTCCACTATCAGATGTATTGCTATATTGCTCAATAACTTCATCAATATCATCAATCACATTATTGTCCTCTTATGTGTTTCCTTGAACATCCTCCACTACAAGAGAAAGGCCCTATAGACGCGCACTGTATACGCAAAAAAGTGGGCGTGTTTATAAGCGCGTGTATCAGTGCGTCTATTCACGCTAGTATACAGAACACGTCTATATATCTGCGTTTATAAACGCACCTATAGATGCGAAAATAAACGCACATATTTTTTATTTCTCATAAAGTCCCTGAATATGACCAAACCTCTTAATTGTTGTTTAAATACATTACCAACTTTACTTCTTTCTGAGTATTACAAATATACAAATCTATTGAGACTAAAGAAAAAATATGTGCACTCGATTGATCCATTGAGACTAAAGAAAAAAAAATATGCTCACGCACTCAATGCAAGGGCTGAAAACAAACAAACTTATAGTTGTAAGCACTACCAGTGTTGGGGGTGAGGACCGAGCCAAAGCTCTGATACCACTGTAAACGCCCCGAACAACGTAGTATGCTTAACAATTATGATATTTTCTTGTTTTCGAGATTTAATATAAAAGAGAATGAACACTTAAAGCTGAAAATGAAAATTACTCACAAAATTACAGCCATAAAAATGTAAAAGTAATGGAGACAAGATTGAGGGTTGAAGATGGGCAACCCCCCCGAAGGAATGTATTTCTGCTCAACCCAAGGCCCTTAGGGAAGAGCTCAGTTACAATCAACCTGAGAGTGAGAAGAAGTAATTCTCACTCTCACAAGATCATGCAAAGATGTACAAACACACATGCATTATCTATTATGAAATGATAAGAACTGATTTCTTTACAGTATGAGAGAAGAAAAAGGGGAATTCAGCCTTTCTCCATCGTTGATCAGCAGTATAGGGATAGAGCTTGCTTCTTGTAGCTAAAATGGAAGAAAGAGCTCAAGAAGGAGGTGCTGTAATGAATATACAGGCTTGCTGTCTTGTAAAACAGCAGTGATAGAAGAGGGAATATGGAGGAATTTGATAATGGAGAAGTGGGGGATGATGATGGGGATGGATGGGGCCAGTTTCTGGCTATCTGTGGGTGCTGTACATGAGTTTACAGCAAAGAAAAATGATGCTCAATGAAGAAAAACGAGCTCTTATTTATAGGAGAGGGGAGAGCTAGTACAAAAGGGGAAAGTGGAGTAGCACAAGACAAGTGTCCAGCCACATGTCATGAGATGTGACAAGTGGTGGGACACTTGGAAACTTGTGTGACAAGTGTCTTGACACTTGTCTCTTCTTTATGGCCTTCCTTTTTGGGTTAAATACTGTCAAGAATAGAAACAATCAAATTTAGTAAGCACAGTCAGAGTACAGAACTTACTATTTTTAGAATGACATCCCTATTTTTTAGGACTAGCATTTTTAGGCTAATTCGAGGCTCCTAAAATTTAGGGACCTCCTAAAATTTAGGGATCTCCTAGAATTTAGGGACCCCCCCAATATGGGTATCATATGAAAGCTTTTTCCGTGTACATCGCAAAAATGGTATCCGAATCTTCATGTGACTTTCCTATGCAAAGAAATGTGCATTTCAAGCTTTCAGCCCACACATGCACATTATACAAGCATTTCATGATCATGCCATCTTGTTGATTGTAACTGTCTGTTCTGGTGGATCTAGCCCACACTTCAAGGCATCAATCCTTTCTGTGTGCGAGTCTAACCCTGATATGTGTGAGTTCTAGTCACAGGCGCCCAATCGGGTCATATAGGTGGAAGTGTGAACTATCTTTTCTCTAACCCACCGTGTGGGTCCACCATAAACTATGACCACTCATCAGTGGCCAGCTCCAATGCACTTTTCTTTATATCTAATTAGTGTAAAGGAAATAAATTTAATAAATCATTATATAGATAAATTAATGAAAAAGGATACAAATTCTGTTTCTATAGAGTTGTGACAGATCATAAGGACATGATATATATGTATAGGATCATAAGGACATAATATACATGTATATACGACATGATATACATGTATAGGGCATACATGTATAGGACATGATATACATTACCAACTTTACTTCTTTATGAGTATTACAAATATACATCCAATCATTCAAAGCTAATTATATATATGTGATTTCATGCCCTATATACATCCAATCATGCCCTTATATACAAATGTGATTGGATAGGGCATGATGATTGGATGTATATACGACATAATTATCAGAGAAGTGATTGATATATGCACATGTTGTATCTATTGTGCACTTAACCTAGCCATGGCTAAAACTTATAGATCAAAGGTTGACTTGTGCATTTGCAATATATATATATATTTATTTATTTATAGAGAGAGAGAGAGAGAGAGAGTTGATCAATACACTCACATGTCTCATTTGTTATGCACTTAACCTAGCCATGCATAAACTTATAGATCAAAGCTTAATCGGTGATTCAAGGGAGTACCCTCACTTTTTAGGGTAGTCCCTTGATTCTCATTATTCTCGAGGAATATACATCACAATCAATACAATCAAAGCAAAAGCAATACATGCATGCCAATTAATAGCATGAGTAGATTGATGTAAATCAGTTGGCTTGTGCATGTGCAAGCTATTCCAATCATGTCAAGGTGCACTTATAGCTCACATATAATTTTAGATAAGGTGGACCACATGTAGCCAATGTGCACATGTCCTCTTTTCATCATCTTTAGCCAGTGTGTCCACTTGTTGGTGACTAAAATAGATCACTGTAAGGATACTTTGCAATACCAACAAGCCAACTACAAATCTCTTATCTATGAAATGTAAAAGTAAATTAACTTGGTTAATTTGATGAGGTCAATTTTTCCTTCCATGGACAGTGTGGTTGGCTATCTACTTCAAGGTTATGGGAACTTGCAGAAGTCAATGGAGCATCCTAAAAATGACGATACTCTAATTACTATATCAAGTCACTTCATGTACATATCTTTGATTGATTGATGGATAATATGCCTTTCTCTATCTCTTTCATATACACCTTCATTGCATTATCTCTCTCTAGCTAAAAACCATTTGTGCTTTATCCACCTATTGATACTTGCATGCAATTGCAAGTGTGATGGTCTAGTAAGTCACCACATATATGCCAATTGACTTGCCAATGTGTTATCTCTTATCCTCAAGCTTTGTTATATATTTCACCACATAGGTCAATTGATTTGCTAGTGTATTATCTCTTATCTCAAGATTTTCTATATATTTCACCAGTATTCTCAATCAAAAACATCATATCAAGCATATCTTGCATTAATCAAGCAGATTGGCCAACCCAACATAAATGAAATTGTATGAATAGCAATGTAGATCAAGATCTTAGCTTAAATCAATGACACCTTTTTGCACAATATAAATTGTTAGAGTTTAACTACAATATATAATGCTTGCAAATAAGAAAGAGGCTTGATTTGTTGGACCACTATGCACATACAATCTATATATGTCATATTCCCTAAATGCATGCATTGATACTTACAACATGGAGGCAAATATTTTGATATTGAAAAACTAGGAAAGTCATGTCATGTTGATCCAAAAACAACCAAAAGCTAGCATCTAATCAGTTTAATTGTTCCTGCACGTCTGTCAGCGCGTGTAATAGGTATTATTTGTGCATATACACACACAATTACATGCGCTTACAGACGCGCTACGCAAATATATATATATATATATAAAAGTTATGGATTTATTTTCAAACCTATGCTTTTCTGCGTTTTTTGCGTGTTTTTTGCAGTTCGAGCTCGACATCACTACTCATGTCTATCTATCACTTCATGAAGACAATGAGGGAAAGAAATAAGAGTAAAAAGAGGACAGGAGGAAAGAAGAGCCAAAGAGTAAAGAACAAGAGCCAAACAGCAAGGAATAGAAGAAGATTCAAACAACTTACCAAGGGAAGGGAGAAGGAGGACAAGGAGCTTGAAACCTAGCCGCCACCCACCGGAACAAGCAAAGAAGGTGAGTTCTTCTTCTCTCTCAATCTTGTTTGCTTTCTCTGTCTTTTTGTCTCTCTCTCTCTCTCTATACATGCTATAGTCAATCATCTATGGAGGTTTTTTTGCACGTTTTTAAACCAAGTTTGAAAAGAAATGGTCCGACTGTGCGCATCTGTCAAAGTGTCCAGATGACAGTGTAGACGCAGGTATAGACACGGAAATAGACGCGCTGACAGACGCACACAGAGACACAGATATAGAAGCAACATGTAATATGTTTTATCTATATAGGGTAATATGATTTTTCTTGTGTAGATGTGGAATCTTGGATCCTTTAGCACTGATCCTGAGTTGGAACATATGAACAACACCTTAGTAGAGTTTTCTAGAGGTGTTAGTAGCTTTTTTGGAGGGTTTCCAAATGAGGAGCAATTCATGGGGGAGATGACCAATTATCTTGGTCGCCCTCCCACTGTAGAGGGGGTTTTCAGTGTGATGTTTGGGACACCTATCACATCTTTTCCTAGCACTGCCGCACAAACACCAAATCTTGGCACACCTCTACTAACAGGTACTCCATGCACTATGCATACACATAGATCAACTGATGCACAGGGATAAGCTGAGGTACATGGATCGGCCAAAGCACATGCATCTGCAAAAGTACGTGCATCGAGTGAGGTAGAGGGTAGTGCCCGTCGAGGGAGGAGGGAGAGTCGTGCGGGAGGACGAGGAGGTCGAGGGCTTTGTGGTGGTTGACTAGGAGGTGGCTCTTGATCACCCTCACCGAGAAATGAGAGAGGTGAGCCTCCACAAATGTACTACTCTGTCATTGATGTTGGTGGTATCTTATATGATTCTAAGGGGAGGGAAGTGATAGCCTACTTGAGGAGTGTCGTGCATGCCACATACAAAGATTGCATGATTCCCTTCAAGCACCAAAAAAATGGTTTGTGGCAAGAGGTGCTATGGGCAGTACATAGAAGGTACCCTAATCTCGAGAATTCACAATTCTGAGATGATTGGAGACGGTCAAAGGTGAGAGATGCACTTCATAACAAGAAGTCTCACCTTATGACGCACGCCAAGGAGTCACTGTGGAGACAAGAGCAGGGGCGCCCTGGATATGGCCAACCACCCAATTGCCACTGCAAGGAGTGGAAAGAGGCCAAGAAGAGAGCAACGGAGAAAATGACAAATTGCCAGCATGCAGAGGCGCGATGTATCCAGATGGCAACCATGGGATCGTCGCATTATGGATCGGGTGGGAGGGAGTCATGGGAGCCTGAGTTTGTAAGTATTATTTGATTTGTAAAAGAAATTAAATTCTGTAATTTGTTTCACTTCATTATGTAGTGTGTTCTAATATGTTGTATGTTCAAATTGTTTTGTAGTATCATATCGTTGGTAGGATGCCTACTCCTAGAGAGATAGGCTACCATCGAGGTCATAACCAAACGTCCACTTGGCAGCATTTCTACGAGGAGGGACTCATCATGGAGAAGCAATATAATCATGCCATGAGGATTCCACCACCAGAAGAGATATGTTTTATGTTTTACATGAAAAGTATAGGTAACTCTAATTTATTGTTTGTAATGGTATTTATATACCTTAATCCTTTGTGTAGGCGAACCCTGATACAGTTGAGGATAGCAAAGGGGGGACTAGAAGTAGCGGTGGCAGCAACGGCAGCGGCACAGGCAAGGGTGGTGGTAGCGATGATGATGCCTTTTCTGAGGAGATATGGAGGAGCCCCATGCATGCATGCCTCCCCTTGGCTTGTAATTTTCATTTTTGATATGTATTACTTTCAGCTAGTGCTTGCGACCATGACCATGCTTGAGGTCACAAGCGCTAGAACTCATCATGTAAAAATGTTTCATCTATATATATGAAATTTCGTGTTCTACATATATTGTTTTGTTTTCAGTATAAAAATCTTCGAAATAGTCTTTCTTTGTTTTCCCTAAGCATACAATTTGATGTTGTGGCTTGCAAAGCCACATGCTCTCTGATTTTTTTTTCATACCTTTGTTTTACGCGTCTATCAGCACATCTAAATTGCAAGATAAATGCATGTCTATTCTCGTCAAAAACTTGCAGAGTAAACGCTTTTTTAGACGCATAGATACACGCGTTGTTGTCGTGTTAAGGGCTGAAGATCTACCACCGGGGCTTAGTATAGAAGAGGAGTATGGGATTCAAAGTTCAGGAAGGGAAAATAGGTTGGGGTTTAATAAGATCTAGGATTTAGTAATGATTTAGGTACGGAAGAAGAATTCAAGCTTTTTCTCTATGTATTTAGCATACATGAATGGAATAAATAACTCTATCTTGATTACATCAAATGCCTCTGGATACATACACCATAACATAAAGGATATTTTCTAATTCTCAATCCAAATATGAATATCAAATGCAAGCTCTAATGACTTTGATTTCAAGTACATAAATGGATTTCAACTCTAGGAAACAAGTATTATGTTGGTAGACTCAAATACATTCAAGATTTGGGCCAATGGTACATGAAATGAATTAAAAAAACTTAATCTTTACTTCAGTCCTGTTCTAAAACAAAAAATTCCAGCCCATAATCAAGCTAAAAAAGAGAGCATAAACTCATGAATAAGCTCCTAAAATCATTAATGAGCAAAGTCCTGATGAAAAGAGGTCATTTTCTTCCATTACAACCATATAAATCTCTTGTTTGCTCATAAAAATGGACAAGAATAGTGGGCTGCCATGTTTATGACTCGTTATTTTAGCCCATAACAGCCCATACACCTTCAAAATCCTCACCCTTTACTTGCCCCAAAGTCACTCAAGTACTTGGGTACAAGTCGGGCTTCATTGGACCAAGAATAAGGTAGAAAAAATGAGAGAAGTCATGCATAAGAGCAGGCTGAATACTTTTCTCTCAGATTTTGCCCTTTTATAGACTGTCATAACATGCATTTTCGTCAGGCCAAATGGACAAATAAGTGGAGCTCTCACCGTGTTTACATCTTCATCTTTTGGTCCTCTTGATCTCCAGTTTACATGCTCCAAAGCATGCACCATAGCTCCAGCTCTTTCCCAGTTGCAGTCAGGCTGTGCAACCCGCATTTTGCATCGAAAAATGCGGGCTGCTCCCTGCTCAAGTCCAGGTCACTTTTTGACCTACTTAGGTCACTTGCTAGTCACATTAGTCTATTACTTCAGGTCCCCTGTGAACCTAGTGGACTTTTGGCAACTTTTGGCATTTTTCTTGAGTTCTGACCATATTTTTGTACTTGAATCAGTGTGATTTATCCTATAGACTGTCAATTACTTCAAGCTGACCAAGTTATAGGTTCCCATAAACTTATTTTTCATCAATATACGTGGTACAACTAAAAATTATAAGCTAAATACAAAAGAACTTATGTAACTAAGTTGGTTATTGGATAACAATGCTTGATTTTTGTATGCAAATTCCTCATATAACTCCTAGTGAAGTTCTTCTGTGTTCATAAGAATCCCGTGATTTATATTATAAACACTAAACTCTTTGATAGCGTGTATAGATACACAATATGAGTATATCCACTTTTTTATAAATATGATTATATATTTACATAGCGCGTCAATACAGGAGTCTATATGCGCGTCTACATGGGCGTGTAACTCTGACCATAAGCGCACTTTTAGATGCGAAATTGTAGAAGCAGCAGTAGACGCGGTAATAAACACGCCCAACATTTTTTATCACAGTTCAAATATTGCGTCTACAAGTGCGTCTATGGAGCCTTTTTGTTGTAGTGCTCGCGAGGTTCATCTTGTACATTATCACGCATATCATCCATTATGGTGTGATCATATACATCATCATTAATTGTTGGATTGTCAGCTGCTATCTCTATGTCGGTAATATTACCATATATTGGTTTTGAACGATTAGATATAGGGATGACATACCACCGTCAATTATTGTTTACCATTGGATGATACACAACCTGTATTTGAAAAACAAAAGCAAGAAACTTGAATACTTATTATATTGTGTATATGTATCACATGTATACATATAAATAAATTAGCTTTTGCATATATACCTACTCGCATTGTTGAGGTAGTACTAATGTGTCATTCTTGTTTTGGTGAAATTTTGTAGAGTTAATGATTACAGAACCACTTGGATGACGTCTGATTGTGCAATGCTCACCATTTGTTACCACTTCTTTAAACCACTTCACATCCAATACATATATAAAGAATCCTCTGAAGTCAAGCTTCAGAATATCTTGGATCAAGCCACAAAAACCTTCCATGGTACCATTGGCATCCTCGAAGTGAGCAAGGATACCACAATCTTGGGTATTTCTCTTTTCATCTATACGTTGAGTTCGAATATGTTTACCCTCACACCAAATAGCATTGAATAATGTGCACTAGTAGTAAAAGATTAAGATCAAACATGTCAATTTTTAATACAAAATATAACTTATAGAAACAAATTAATTGATAGTATGTCTCACCTTTGATAAGCAACCTCGTGCGTATTCCCACTCTTCTTGAGATATATTAATTTCGTCCTCTTTTTCCATTCTCTCAATTTCCTCATGTAACCAACATATATCAATATGACGTGGGAGTGCATTTAGATGATCTGGAAATGAGACTTACGTCCATATCTGGTGTGAAATGCTTGTCTTTTGCCTTTTTTTCTTGCCATTGCTTCATTATATAGTGTCACCCATTTGCTCGTTACATCACTATTGAGCACACAAAAACTATTTAACTTACGAAGTTCTTCTTTTGTTAGTACTTTACTCATTCCTTTTCCTTGAGGTATTATAGAGGTCATCCTCAAGTGTTCATCATCTTTCCATTGTCCTGGTTGAGAGTGATGCCAGGAGGCATATTTCACGGTGGATTCCGTGCCACGGTGGATTCCGTGAGTTTTACGGTGGATTCCGTAAAGTTTGATGACTGGGGCTCATACACAAAGTGGATTCTTTGTGCGAGAAGTTGATGGGAACGCCTGTCCTTTTCGGGCATTTCATTAATTTAGTGTGTACATGGGTGATTCCATAGCGGGTGATTCCGCAAAATGCATATTAAATTAATAAACGTTTATGAGTTTAGAGTGCGCACTCGTACTAAATAAAGGTTAGGATTTATTTCTAACCAGTTGATTTATTTATGTAGCTGAAGACTGCTAGGGATTCACTTTTGTCGGTTTAATTGTATTATTTTACTAACAATTGTGAATGCTTCAGTTGATGTGTAGAGATAGCAGCAGTAGCGGAGGAAAGCATTGGAGTCTAGCGAGTATTCGACCTATGGATTATATTTTGATAGGCGCCACACCTATATTTTGTCATGTCTATTGAGACATCGATTATTTATTATTATTTTGTATGCGCCTATGTGCACGGATATGTTATTTCTATTTGGGACATTATGTTGGGCGTGCCAGACTCTATGGGCACCGTCCATTAGCTTTATTTTCTATTTTTGTAAAAGCAAACTCAAAAGCTAAAAGCTTGTCATATTTTTGTAAATTGGGCTATTATTGAGCATGAAGATGGAAATATACATATAATACATGCTTTGTGAAGCGCTCACACAAGGCATGGAGGGAGATTGAACCCAATTGGTCTCTTGCTCTTGTCATTCATGCGTTTTACATTGTAATTTGTGCAAAAAGATAGAGTTCATTGTTCTTGGGGACCTTCCGGGATTCACTACGTGAGCATACTGTGACCGATCTGCGCACAAGAGAGGGTCCACTTCAGCAAGATATTCAAAGATATAAACAAGGGATGATTGCACTAACCAACCCTCAGCCATGCTTCCCTCAGGCCGTGCTTTTTGCCTCACAAAATCTTTCAAGGTTTTCATGAAGCGCTTGAGAAAAAACATCAACCTTGCATGAACTGCCCCACAAAGTGCGATCTCATCAATCAAACGTATAAGTAAATGTAATTGAGTAGTCAAAATGGATCGAGGAAAAATTTTCTCCACCAAACAAACCACCTCAACAGATAATACTCGAGCATCTTGCATTGTGTTTGGATCAATTTCCTTCGAGCTCATGTATCTCTCAAGATGTATTTGACAATTGTTTATTTTTGTGTGTAAATTCAAAGATATATAATGAAAAAATACAATGTATATACACCTCACAAGCTCTCCCATCTTGTAAATGATATCACGTACATCTTTGGATACACAATGGGATATGCTAGTAGGAACTACGAACTGAATGTAAACAATATTCATAGATCAAATGATTAGTTGAGGAAAAAGTCATCATACCCCAAAGTTTACACATAGTTAATCCGCTAATTACTATATTCATGGTTAGAGATACTCTTACTTGAATCATTTTGTGCCAATCGTGGGACTTCAAACTAGATACTTGCTCCACACCTCTTTTCTTTTTCTTTATGAAGGCTCCCTTGAGACATCTCATACATCCTGTGGGTGTTCGAAAGCTACATATTTGTTCCTTCACTATTTTTTCCTCGTTCTTTGACAACATCCAAGGTGCATAGGATAGCTCAATCTTTCCTCTAGGTCCAATGCGTGGCTAGGCTCGTCTCATGCGACCAATGTTATGTTAATCCTCCTTTACATTGACTGAATCACGAGCCCCTATCAAGTGATCCCATAATATAGATACAAAATTTTTGAATATGTGCATGGGGTCCAACAGGTGATTGGTTCTTGAGTTCAGTCCAATACGAAAGACGAAAAAATATAGAGAACCTAACAAACAAACAATATGAAATGTAAACAATTCATCATGCTAAATACTTTAAAGTCAATCGAGAGAAATGTACTTCTTACCAACTCATGCCAAGTGGAGGGTGGCTGTCGGCATTAATCCATCTCTCCTTCCAATCTCGAATGGTTTGAATATGTGCATGGGGTCCACATAAGTTGAATATTGGGAAAAATTGGAAAATGTCGCAAAACCTTACGAGGCACATCCATTGACTTCATTTCCACTTCATATTCTGATTTGCCACAAACAGGACACTCTCGTGCGAACTCATGAATCCCACGAAATAAGACACAATCATTAACACATGCATGGATCTTGGCATAATCAAGGCCTCCCAGAGATGTCAAGTAATGTCTTGCTTGCTCTCTCTTAGTTGGCAATTTGTTTCCTTTTGGAAGCATTTGTGATAATAACTTACATATATATTTAAAAGTGAGTTAAAAAACCACCAACATATATTTGTGTTTGATTTCAAAATAGAACAATTAATATGATGATTCATAAGCGAAACTGATTTGATACCTACTTCAATAACGCATTAAAACTAACATTACTCCATCCATAAATTGTTTGCAAGTTAAGTATCTCGAGGGACACACGAAGAATGGAGTACGTGCAACCTTCATACAACAGAGTAAATGACGCTACGTATAGTGGATCATCTAGCTTCATAGAGAGACCTTCTCCCTGAACCGATTGTGAAAATAGATGGTGTACCATGTTGTCCAAAATCTCATCCTCTACAACTTGATGGGACATTTCATGAGGGCTACTATCATGGTCGTCAGTCTCCACTCTTCTTGAAGACTCTGCCTCCTCGCGTCAACGTTTTGCAACCTCTCGACGCCTGGGAGGGAGCATCTGAGGATGTGGCACCGCATCCTGCTCAACCACGAAAGGGAGTTTCATGTACATTGATGTATATTGTGTAACATAGACTAGCAATCACTACAAGGGATCGGGCTCATACCCGCGCTCCTAGCCGCACAAAATGACTTGGGAAAAAAAGTGTCGGGCCCGTGTAATAGCGCGTGTATCATCGCGGCCAGAGACATGCGTGTAAAAGCGTGTGTACAGTGACAGCCAGTCGCGCGAATACACGACCCCATACACGCGTTCTGCGCAGTTTTGATGCAAATTTACACGCGAATCTAACAGACTATCCGCGCAAATATACGCGATTTTGACAGATGACACGCGCTTATACACGCGATCGCAGAGGGAAAAAAAAAATCCAGAGAGTGCTTTTGGGTGCCTGGATGCTGTTCCAGCATCCAGCCACCCAAAGGCACTCTCTGGATTTTTTTTTGGTGCATTGCACCATAAAAAAAGAGCGATTTAGATTTCAAGACTCACTCTCTATGAATACACGATTCAATATTACTATCTAAAACTTAATACACGACTCAAGACTCACGATTCAATACATTGTCAATACATGATACATTTGTGTACAAGGGAGTCCATATGTCAAAATAGCCCATGGCTTTAATTAGGAACAAATATATACAAAGTCAAATAGGGAGCTAGGTGCAAAAAAGCCCATGGCTTCAGTTACAAAAAAATTTTGTACAACCACATCCTACAGTATTCTGAAAGCTAATCAGAGGATGATGAGGACCCTGTGCTCTCTCCATCATCAGAGGAGCTCGCATCGGTATGTTTCGATGAGTGGTGCTCGCCTCCACCAGGAGCAGTGGCACGAACATCAGCAGTGGCGGCTGGATCATCAGGGGTAGGAGCATCAGCAGCTTGTGCCTGTTCAAGAAATATACCGTATGTAAGTATACATATATATGCAATTAAATAAACCGAAATAATTCATTTAGAGTTTTCAAGTACCTGTCGACCGTATGGTCTCATGGCCGCGTCAAACTGCGCATCCGTAATACGTCCCTCGCTTCTGAAGATGGCCCACGTGTCACGTCTGCTATTGCGGCGAGCATACTCAGTCTCGTGGGCTGTGGGCCCTCTCCCCATAACCCGTCGCTGTAACATAATCAAGATAGTTTGTAAGATCAAAACAATCATAGAATCAATGAATTTGGCAAACAATCAAATAAAGAGGCAAGTTACTTACGAACTCTGCCTCCCACGACTCGACGCCGCCAGATCCGAAATGCGACGATCCAATGGTCTCCATCTGGATCCGTCGTGCCTCCACATGCTGCCTGCTCTTCACGCCTCCCTCTGCGCGCTTCTTTGCCTCCTTCCACTCGCGTTTGTGGGCAGTGGCAGGTTTCTCACAAGGATAGCCACCCGCAGCTACATTCACCCCATCATCGTACGCGAGTTTCTTAAGGTGAGATCTTTTATTACTTAAGATCTCCCTTATTCGCGTCCTTCCCCATACATCCGAGAATGTCGCTCGTGGGGGATTGGGGTACCGACTATGTACACTATCTAGGACCTCCCTAACTAACCGGCTATCCTGATCTTTAAATTTTACAAAACAGTTTCTATACATGTTTGAAACTACCCCCCGCATATACTCCATCACCTCTTTCCCTCTCGCATCCATGACTACCCCGCCCCTATCCGTAACATCGTAGAAAATCTCTCCCTCCACCTCTCTCGCCTCCTCCGACTCCTCACTGTCTCCTCGTACATGCCTCCCTCCATGCCCTCTCTCACCGCGTGCCCTACTACCCCCCCCACCAAAGCACCCGCCGCATAATCCTCCACTCCCGCTCTCCCTACTGCGGCGTCGGCTCTCATCTGTACTGCGGGAGTAGCCATGACTAGGGGTGGCTGCACGTGACTGTGTACGTGACTGTGGCTGTGAGGGAGCACGTGATGGTGGCCGTGAGCCCTCACGTGACGGTACAGAGGAGGGTGTGCGTGAGTGTGTCTGTGCAGGGGTGTGTCTCCTCGGTGAGCGTGTATGCGCAGGGGTACGTCTCGCCGGACTCGCAGGCGTAGACGGCAGTGGAGAGGCTTGTGTACTTGGGGGCGCGGTGTGACCTGGGAGTCTAGGAGGAGGATGGGCATACATATACTCTGTCAGCTCCACTGGATTAGGATGGCGCCCAAAATGGTTTATCATCTCCATCATCCAAGTGGCGTATGCCCACGGATCGGAGGAAGAGCCTGGATCCATGAAGAATCTGCAAAGCGTCAAAATTCCGCCTCAATGAACCAAGCAAAACATGCATATAAAAAATAAACATATCTCCTACAATATATCTCCTCAATATATCTCCTACAATATATAACCTACAACATATATCTACCATTCTAGAAAATAAACATATCTCTTACAATACCAAACATCGAATTAGTAGAAGATCATAAGCCAAAAGAAGAAGTTCATTTCGAATTAGTGACGAAATTCATGAAAAACAAAAACTCTTTCCTCTATCTTGACGGACATTGTCCATCAAGGGAGAAATGACTAAACACATACACAAGGGTTCCTTCTTCTCTCTTTCCTCTATCTTGACGGATGTCGTTTGTCAAGAAATAAATAGTTAAGCACAAATACAATGTGTGTGAATTCTATCCTCTGTCGCTTTCAAGTACACATAGCACGGGTGGAAAGAAAGAAAGCGACAGATTTGCCAAAACAAACAAACGACAACCAACCTCTTTGAAAAGTCTTTGAAAAGTGAGTTCGTTGATTCTTGCTTCTCTCTCCCTTTCTGTGTTGTCTGCACCCTTTGCTTCTTTTGGGTAGTCCAAGAGGGAGAAAGAGGGCTTTTGAAAGAAAGAAAGCGACGCAGAAAGAAGAAGAAGAAGTGTTTTGAAAGAGGGCTTTTGAAAGAAAGAAAGCGGCACGCGCGGTAGGTAAACGCGAAAAGCACGCGTGTAAAAGCGCGTGTAAAAGCGCAGCAGAATACATGTAGACGCACCTGTACACGCGACACAGAGCCTGTTTATACTTTTTTTAAAAACTGATTGTTCTTGTGTATCCATTGTTTTGTGCATAGGATGTGTATGATTTCACTAAAAACTGATCCTACTTCTGTATTGGTTATTTTGGACATAGCATGTCATCATCCTCTTCAAGCAGTTCTGGTGAGGATGAGACAATGCGTCATCGTGATCGCGATGTGTGGCTGGCACAAAGGATCAAGTGTACGTGTAATCGATGTCAAGGGTGCATTGTACGAGCGCGTCGAATTACATTGAATCACATCTCGATGTATGGAGAATGGATTCAAACAGGTTTAGAGGTGAGAAGATGTGAATTGAAAGTATTAAAATAACTCATGGTGTGCAAATTAATGGAGCGCGTTGTAATATATATACTGTGATTGAAGCAGGATGCAGTACCACACCCTAACATGGTGCCATACGCACGGCGAGAGCATGCAAAGCGTCGACGAGATGATGCTGGAGCTTCGGGATCTGTTGTCGGAGATGAGTGGGAAAGGGATGACAATAGCCCTGCACCCCACGAAGTTGTGGAAGAGGAAGTGTTTGATGACATGGTGCGGAATCTTTTTAGGGATGATCACAAAGGTGTGGATGACAATGATATGGAACAAGAGCATCTCTACAACGCTTCATCGACACCGGTTTTTGAAGGGTGCACATTCTCTATTTTACGTGCTTCACTTGAACTGCTCAATATACAAACAGTTTATGGATGGAGCAATGCAAGTCTTGACGCATTATTGAAGTAAGCATTGTAACTTGCAAATTTCAGTTAGTGGTTTTTGGTTTACAGTATAGGGTTTAGGGTTATGGGCTAATTGATGATATTGGATGCAGGCTATTATCAAACATGCTTCCAAAGGGGAATAGACTACCCACCTCAAGAGACAAAGCGAGGCGCTATGTGACATCTCTTGGAGGATTGGATTATGATCGCATACATGCATGCGTCAATGATTGCATTCTCTTTCGTGGGATGCATAAGGAGGCTTGACAGTGTCCCACTTGTGGTGAAGCAAGGTATAGAACAGATGTGAAGAGTTTTGATGTACCTCATAAAGTCTTGCGACACTTTCCTATAATTCCTCACATCAAACAATTGCTTTATGTGGCACTGTGCATGCCCATTGGATGTTCTTCCTAGAGCGCTTCATGAAGACCTTAAAAGACTTTGTGAGGCAAAGTGCAAGGCCCGAAGGAAGCATGGCTGAGGGTTGGTTGATACAAGAGTCTCTTGTATATATATCAGAATTTCTTGATCAGGTGGATAGCTCTTTGCCGCGACTATGGAGCAATGAAGAGGACTTGAGGATGACGTCTATTGTGCCTCAAGGAAAAGGACAGAGCAAAGTAATTGAGAGAACATTGATTGATGATCTTAATTTCACTTGCATCCTTAATAGTGATGTGATGAGCATATGGGTTACAAGATACGAGGATGCAAAGACAAAAAGGCAAGCAGACAGAGCTCTCTTTCGGAGGCAACATGGCTCTCGTAAGGCGTACCCTAAGCATCTAGCAACACTTCCGAATGATATTCATGTTGATTGGTTGCATGAGGAAATGGAGAGAGCAGAGAGAGATGAGGGGCTGCATATCACGGCGGAAGAATGGGAGTATGCACGAGGATGCATGTTAAAGGTACATAGAACAAATGTAAATTTGCATTCTTTGTAAGTGATTGGCTTTTCATATTTATTCACATTAATTGCTTACATAGATATTGCTTATATTTTGGTCCAGTGCACTATGTTCAATGCTATATGGTGTGAAGGCAAGCATTTTCGAACACAAAGAATAGATTAAAAGAGGAATACACAAGATTGTGGTGTCATTAGTAGCTTTGAGGGAGCCAATGGAAAAATTGATGATTATTGTGGCACAATCCAAGACATATACAGACTTGACTTTCGCCGCTTCTTTGTGTATGTTTTGGATGTCAAATGGCAAATGAACGTGGTGGAAAAAGGGCCTAACGCAACGATAAAACGCCATGCAAGTGGCTATGTAACTATTGACTCTACAAAGTTTTGGCAAACAAAGAAAGATAGGCTCGTATTGCCACAACAATGTGAGCAGGTATGCATTTTTTTACAAATGTGTTTCATGTACATATATATCTAAGCTCGCGCACCCCTTGACTTTTGATATGCTAATTAATTAATGAATTATGTGTATTTGAGCAGGTTGTCTATCTGCCAATGGTGCATGACAGTAAATGGTGGTATGTCATCCCTATTGCACCACGTTCCAAAGTAATGTATAATACATTCACTGATATGGAGCATATGGAGGATGTGGCAAGCCGCAAAGAAGATGATGTCGAACATGCCAATGTAGATGATCATGATAATGAGGATGAGCGTGCCATTTCTCATGATCATGAGGATGACCCTTCCATTGAGGATGATGGTGATGATGATGAGAATGATCAAGGCATCGGTACCATTATCAATGGGCAAAATAGCGATAGTAGAATAAATTTAATCGTAGCCTTACAAATTGATCAAATGGATATTGATGTTGATCGTTTGGCAAGGATGGATCTTATTGAAGATGAGATCGAACCCTAACCAATCCATCACTGTATTGTTCCAAATTCATGACATTTCTATTGTATACTTTGTCTTTCAATAACCATATGAAGATATATTTTTCAATATATTACGTTGTTGTAAGTGCATGTAGTGGGATTTTGTAATGGTTTGTAAACACTGCAATGCACAATGACATTTTTAAAACTTAATGGTTTTCTGTTTTGAAAAGAAATGGATTTCTGTAGTTAGGCTCTGTGTCGCGTGTAACAGAGCGTGTATTATGACAGACTTAACGCGCAAATACACGCGCCCACACATGCAATTATACACACGCTGTTACATGCACGTATACACGCGCCCGATATTGCTGTAAGTATAAACGACCATACACGCGCCCGTAACTTTTCGCGTGTAATGGACGCGTGTATGGCGGCATTGTGTTGTAGTGAATCTTAGTGTTTAAAAAAAACAATGAATACCGGTGATTTTTCTCGGTCCCATTCTCCATATATGCTGAGGTGTGACATTGCAACTCGATGTGCTCGAAAAATACACCCTCGATAACGATCACACATGCATTTTATTTTTCATCATAGCCATGCATCTCGATTATGAAGACGTAATGTTTCATCCTCACTTGAGGATGTGCTCATTGACTCATCAACATGTACCGCACTAGGTGATGACGACGACATGATTAAACCTAATTCATGATAACATCAAAATATTTGTCATTCATATGTTTACATAAAAACTTCAAGCTGGCGTATTAATTATTCTAAGATCGCAATTTTAAATACACAAAACTTATCATAAATACATAAAAACTTATGACAAGAACTTACTATCAAAACTTATCTTAAAAACAAAGATTCATTATAAAAGCTAAATGCGCGTCTATATCTGCGTTTACATATGCGTCTAAATCTACGTCTATTTGCATGTCTAATTTCGCGTCTATAAGCGCGTTTAAATAAACTTAGACGCGCATATACACGTGAAAATAGACGCAAACGTCAAAATTCAAAATATACTTGAATCATTTCTTTTCAAACTGCACCTTTCCTTTCCTACATTTTGTGCACGTTCTGAAGCTTGAGTTTAGCCGATATGCAGTCTCTTCATGCCTCACCTCCTCATGACTCACCTCTCTTCTTTCACTTCAAAGAGACAAGAGGGGAAAAAGGAAAGCCAAGGAGAGGAAAAAAGAGAGAACAAGAGAGAGGATAGCAAGAGGAAGAAGAAGCAAAGGAGAAGACAACAAGCAGCAAGCAAGCATCAAGGGAGAGTAACTCACCAAGGAGAGGAAGAAGGAGAAGGAAGAAGCGCCACCACCCGCCACACCAAACACCCAAGGTGAGTCCTCTCTCTCTCTCTCGCTCTCTCTCTCTCTCTCTCTCTCTCTCTCTCTCTCTCTCTCTCTCTGTGTATTAGAATCTATGATTGCATTTTGTATAGCACAAATAAATCATGAATGGTGGTCGTCGGACTGAAATCAGTTGACTGAGTGCGTTTGCCAGCGCATCTACATTTCACTACAGACGTAGGGATAGACGCGAAGCTATGTTTGCTGTCATTACATTTGCAGCCGCATCTCATAGCACGTGTATTCTGCGTTTGAGACGCGAGAATACACACGCTCTGCACAGAAGAAGCTTTGACTTCAGAGTCGCGTCTCCAGGCGCGTGTATCCTGCATGTGAGACGTGGGAATACGCGCGCCCGACCTAGAAGCTTTGACTTCAGAGTCGTGTCTCCAGGTGCGTGTATTCTGCATTCCACACGCGAGGATACATGCGCGCCCGAAGCATTGACTTAGGAATCGTATCAAATAGTGCGTCTATACTGCATCTCAGCTGTGAATATACATGTGCTCTGACCAGAGGGTTGCCTTTAGGAATGCATCTGAGAGCATGTCTATCCTGCATTTTAGATGCGATTATACACGCGCCAGCCACCTCTAATAAAAAACAATTTTTTATTTCTAGAATTGTACGAATTTATCTTTTTCATGTGTTTTTTTTACATATATCACATCCTGGTTCATCTAGCAAAGACCCGGATTTGGATCGCATGAATGATACATTGGGCTTGTTCCACTACAACATAAACGAGGCATAGACGTGCAAAGTTGGGTGCGTCTATCACAGCATCTATAAAAGCGTGTAAACGTGCGTGTAAATAGACGCGAATTTTGCGTCTATATATCCACGCAAATAGACGCTAATATAGACGCGCGAGCAGATGCACAATTATTTAACCACCTAAAATTAGCAATTCACATAATTAAAAAACCAAAGTTAATAATTATTTAACCATCTGAAATTGATTCTTGAGCATGCACATGTGCGCATGATAAAAACCATAGAATTAAGAATACACATTGAATCATTGAATTAAAAAAATAGAGTTAATAATTACTTTTTCATTGCTCTCTAATGAATGGCAATTCCTCCAGTTGACAAGGCTGATATAAGTAATTAGCGGCAGCGACAGAAACCTTACAATTAGTAGCAAGCATTGCAATATGTATCTCATAATTTCTCTACGTACTTGAAGATGATAAAAGATACTTCCTTTTTATTATGGAAAATTCAATTTAGCTTTAAAATTGACTATTGATTCTTGAGTATGCACGTGTGCGCATGATAAAAACCATAGAATAAGGAATACACATTGAATCAATAAGCAAATTAAGTATGTTACAGTGAATGATCCATCTCATCTTCAATGAGATCAGCCCTTGCTAAACTATCTACTTCTAGGTCTATGTTACCAAGAGGTAACGAAACAAATAAGTCTATCCCACTATCATTTTCTCTCTTTCTCTCATCGCTCTCTCTTTTTCTCTCTCCTCTCTCTCTCTCTCGTTTCCTTTTCTCTCTCCTCTCCCTCTCATTCCTCTCCCTCCCTCTTTTTCTCTCTCCTTTCTCTCTCATTCCTCTCCCTCCCTTGCCCTCTCTCATTCCTTTTTCTCTCTCCTCTCTCTCTCTCTCATTCCTTTTTCTCTCTCCTCTCTCTCTCATTCCTTTTTCTCTCTCCTCTCCCTCTCTCATTTCCTTTTCTCTCCTCTCCCTCTCATTCCTCTTCTTCCCTCTCTCTTTTTTTCCTCTCCTCTCTCTCTCATTCCTCTCCCTTCCTTGCCCTCTCTCATTCCTTTTTCTCTCTCCTCTCTCTCATTCCTTTTTCTCACTCCTCTCCCTCTCTCATTGGCATGGGAGGTTGGAATACACAAGGCTTACAATGCAAAGTACTACAAGGTAGAGGAGTTTGTAAAAAGACAGCTATCAATCAGGTGACACTTTTTGGGTACTGGCATGGGCTAACAATATAAGCAACTTGGACCAAGACCATTTCACAAGTGAGCTATTGCCTTATTAATGTTAAGTATCACTTTATTGGTTCCTTTACCCTAAATATACTAAAGAAATCTAGACAACCGAACTGACATTAGGTCCAAGGATAATTATTGAAATGCAGATCCTTCATTAGTTTTGAAGCCACAATAAGGTCGCATCTAACGCTGTAGCATCAGCCTCAGATTTTTGCAAATCCTCGCCTACCAGCAAATCAATAGTGGCTCCACCCACATCAACCACAACAAACTTTTCTCCTTCTCTGATGGATAGGAATCTAGCATTTTGGAGACAATGCAAAGATCCAGCCTCTGGCTCCAGAACTCCTCCTAATAGATGAGGGCTAGCATCCTCTGAGCATGTTCTGCTTGACACTCCCTTAACCATACCAGCTTCCTGAGCACATTTCCTCATCTTTTTCTTGGCAGCTTCTGCCCATATTACTGGCGCAGAAAGACACCATTGAATATCCTTCATCATCAATTGCCCACCATACCTGTCCCTCAGGTAATGCAAGATAAATTGTGATACTTTCTTGAGGTAGTCAATGATGAGAGACTCAATTAAAAGGCCTTGAGGAAGAGCCTTCGATTTGGATTGACCTTTGTAATGAGCTTGTTCTATTAGATATAACTTGAAACCACTCATGAAAGTACTTCCGCAAGGAAGCGATTGCGTGCATGCAACAATCGTCTTAATGGCAATCTGGTTTGTGTTTTGCAATAGGGCATAGAGGAGGCCTCATGCTGCAGGAGCCAGTCACGGTTGATGTCGTGCACAGATGTGGATGTCGTGTAGGGGCCATACCCTCTCTTGCTCTATTTGCCTATTATGTTTAACATCTTATCTCTTTTTCTCTCTCCTATCATTCTCTTTTTTTCTCTCTCCTCTTCCTCTCTCATTTCCTTTGGCTCTCTTCCTCTCCTTCTCTCATTTCTTCTCCCTCCCTCTCTCTCTCTCATTTCCCTATTATGTTTTCTTCTCTCCCCCTCTCCCTCTCCCTCTCACTCTCTCATTCCGCGTCTATTTCCCCATCTATGTTCGCATCTATAATCGCGTCTACTTGAATAATAGACATGCATATACACGCAAAAATAGATGCACACGTCAAAATTCAAATCATACTTAAATCATTTCTTTTCAAATTGCGCCTTTCCTTTCCTGCGTTTTTTGCAGTTCTGAAGCTTGATTTTAGCCGACATGCAGTCTCTTTATGCCTCACCTCCTCATGACTCACCTCTTCTTTCATTTCAAGCACACAAGAAGGGAAAAAGGAAAGCCAAGGAGATGAAGAAAGAGAGAACAAGAGAGAGGAGAACAAGAAGAAGCAGCAAGCAAGCATCAAGGGAGGGTAACTTACCAAGGAGAGGAAGAAGAATAAGGAAGAAGCGCCACCACCCGCCACACCAAACACCCAAGATGACTCTCTCTCTCTCTCTCTCTCTCTCTCTTTCTCTTTCTCTTTCTCTCTCTCTCTCTCTATCTTTGTTTCTCTCTTTCTCTCTCTGCTCTGTCTGTGTATTTAGGATTTGTGATTCCATTATGTATTGCAATTTGTAGATCATCAATGGCGGTCGTCGGCCTAAAATCAGCTGACCGAGTGCGTCTGATAGCGCATCTACATCTCAGTGTAGACGCAGATATAGACGTGAAAAATGTTTCTCTGAGGACGCGTCTTAGAGCGCGTGTGCTCTGCAGTGTACACGCGATGATACACGCGCTGCACAGAAGGTTGACCTGCAGTCTACACGCGATTATACACGGGCATTGACCTGGAATGTGCATCAGACAGCGCGTCTGTGCTGCATCTTAGATGCGCAGATAGACACACTGACAGAAGATTCACTTTGGAGCACGCGTGAGGGCGCGTCTAACCTACAATTTAGACACGGGGACACACAGGTCAGGTCTCCCAGTTCTGATATTAAACAATATATTTTTGCAATGATGAATGTGACCAATCCCATGTTTGTGTTTATCAATTTTCTTGTTTAAGAGAAGCATTAGCACTTAAGTGTTATGCTCAATGTCTAAAGAAAGCTCTTTGAAAATGTAGGTAATATATGATTTTTTGTATGCAAAGAAATTTGTCTTTTTCCTGTGTTTTTTTACAAAGATGTCATATCCTAGTCCATCTAGCAATGACCCAGATGTAGATCGCATGAATGATACATTGGCCTACTTTGGCAGGGGGTCAATGCATTTTTTTGAGGTTTTCCTAGTAGGGAAGACTTCATGGGAGAGATGACCAGACACCTTGGCCGCTCTCCCACAGCGGACAAGGTGTTCAGTGTCATGTCTGGGACGCCTCTGATGTCTTTGCCTGGCACTACTTCTCAGACTCCACATGCAGGTTCTCCACATGCAGGTACTCCACGAGCTCCATGTGCATCGGCTGAAGCACAAGCATCTGCAAAAGCACGTGTATCTGCAGATTTTCATGCATCTAGCGAGGCAGAGGGTAGTCGACGGAGAGGGAGGAGGGAGAGTCGAGGGGGAGGATGAGCCTTGTGTGGGGGTTGCCTAAGAGGTGGCAAGCGATCACCCTCACCAATAGATCACGTAGAGGAGGTTGTACGCCAGTACTATAGAGTTACAGATGTTGGTGGCATCTTTCATGATGATGAGGGAAGGGATGTAATGGCGTACATGAGGAGCATCGTGCATGCGACGTATAAAGATTGTTTCTTTGCCTTCAAAAATCAGAAAAGCGGCTTGTGGTAGGAGGTGTTGAGAGCAGTCCATAGGAGGTACCGAAATCCTAAGAGAAAGCGATTCTCGGATGATTGGGGATGCACAAAAGTGAGGGATATGCTTCCCAACAAAAGATCCCACCTCATGACACGGGCCACGGACTCACTGCGGAGGCTGAAGGAGGGGCGTGGAGCCTATAGCCAACCACCTATGTGCCACTGCATAGAGTGGAAGAAAGCCAAGAAGAAAGCAGCAGAGAAAGTGAAGAGTCGCCAGCACACAGAGGCGCGACGGATCCAAATGGAAACCATGGGATCATCGCATTATGGATCGGGCGGCAGAGAGTCGTGGGAGGCAGAGTTTGTAAGTATATTTTGATTTCTAGTTTTTTTTAATTTATATTTCTTTCAATTCTTTATATATTTTAGTCTAATATATTGTGACTCATAATTTTTTATATATCTCTAAATGTTTTGCAGACTACCATCATTGGTAGGACACCTACTCCTAGAGAGGTAGGTTACCATCGAGGCCATAACTGCGCAACGACATGGCTTCACTTTTATGAGGAGGGTGTCATCACTGAAGACCAATACAATTGGGCCATGAGGATTTGATAGCCAGAGGAGGTATTTTTTTCTTACTTTCCCATTAAAAGTATAGCTAATTATAACTTTTTCTCCACCTTGTCTATGTTAGCAACCCTAATCTTTTGTGTATGTAGGCGAACCCGAATGTGGAGCATAGCGAGGAGGGGGATAGCGACGCTAGTAGCCATGGTGGTACTAGCGAAGATGTTTCCTCTTCAGATTCGTAGAGGAGCATCGTACCTCCTCATGAGGCCTTCTTTTCTTGTATATGTATGATATCTCTTTGAGCCTACTTCTTGCAGCCACGCTTTAGGTCGCAAGCACTTAAACTTTCCTTGTAAATGCTTTTGATATATAATGAATACATGGACTTTTATTTTTAATTCTTGTGCCTGTAACATACATTGTCTTTTTCCCAAATACACAATCTGATGTATGGGAGGGGGAAAAAAAAACTCTGGTTTTTTTTTCCAGTTCTATTTTGCGCGTCTATCAACGCGTCTAAATTGCAAATTATTTGCTTTTATACGCGCGTCTATAATGCAGACTACACGTGCTTATACACGCGCTTCATAATTTAAATTTAAAAAAGAAATTAAATATCTTTTTTTAAATGACATTTTTTGTTTTTCGTTCGCGTCTACTAGTGCTTGTAAAAGCGTGTCTACCAGCGTGTCTAAATGCGCGTGTATATGTGCGTCTATTGCGCGTCTATTTGTGCGTGTAAATTCATTGATACATGCGACTATAGACACGAAATGGTAGACGCGCAAATAGACGGGCGGATAGACGCGCCTGTAAGAATTTCTCTATATTCAAAAATCGCGTCTAAATGTGCGTCTATGAGGCCTTTTTGTTGTAGTGTTCGGCAGAGGAGTCAATGCTTTTTTAAAGAGGTTTTTCTAGTAAGGAAGACTTCATGGGAGAGATGACCAAACACCTTGGCAACTCTCCCATAGCAGACGAGGTATTCAACGTCATGTTTGGAACCCCTGTGATGTCTTTGTCTGGCACTACTTCCCAAACACCAAATGTCCAAACTCCAATTGCACGTACTCCATGTGCAGCACCTGTACACACACTGGCTGAAGCACAAGCGTCAGCCGACGCACGTGAATTTGCAGAAGCACATGCATCTAGTGAGGCAGAGGGTAGTCGACAGAGAGGGAGGAGGGAGAGTCGAGGGGGAGGACGAGGCTTGTGTGGGGGTTGCCTAGGAGGTGGCAAGCTATCACCCTCACCAGAAGATTATGTAGAGGAGCCTATACGCCAGTACTATAGAGTTACAGATACTGATGGCATCTTCCATGATGATGAAAGAAGGGATGTAATGGCGTACATGAGGAGCATCGTGTATGCCACGTATAAAGATTGTTTCATTTACTTCAAGAATTAGAAAAGCGGTTTGTGGCAGGGTGTTGAGGGCAGTCCATAGGAGGTACCCAAATCCTGAGGGTCAGCGATTCTCGAATGATTGGGGATGCACAAAAGTGAGGGATTTGCTCCACAACAAAAGATTCCACCTCATGACATGCGCTAGGAGTCACTGCGGAGAGAGGAGGAGGGGCGTGGAGCCTATAGCCAACCACCTATATGCCACCGTATAGAGTGGAAGAAAGCCAAGAAGAAAGCAACAGAGAAAGTGAAGAGTCGCCAGCACGTAGAGGCGCGATGCATCCAAATGGAAACCATGGGATCGTCGCATTACGGATCAGGCGGCAGAGAGACATGGGAGGCAAAGTTTGTAAGTATATTTTCATTTCTAGTTTTTTAAAATTTATATTTCTTTCAATTCTTTATATAATTTATTCTAATACATTGTGTCTCATAATTGTTTGTGTATATCATAATTGTTTTGCAAACTACTATCGTTGGTAGGATACCTACTCCTAGAGAGGTAGGTTACCATCGAGGCCATAACCGCATAGCCACATGGCTTCACTTCTATGAGGAGAGTCTCATCACTGAGGAGTAATACAACCGAGCTATGAGGATTCGACAGCCAGAGGAGGTATGTTTTTCTTACTTTCCTATTAAAAGTATAGCTAATTATAACTTTTTCTCCACCATGTGCACATAAGCAACCTTGATCTTTTGTGTGTGTAGGCGAACCCCGATGTGGAGCATAATGAGGAGGGGGATAGCAACGCTAGTAGCCATGGTGATGCTAGAGAAGATGTTTCTTCTTTAGATTCGTAGGGGAGCACCATACCTCCTCTATGGCCTTTTTGTCTTATATATCTATTATCCATCTTTGAGCCTACTACTTGCGGCTATGCTTTAGGTTGCAAGCACTCAAACTCCCCATGTAAATGTGTTTTATCTATAATGAATACATGGATTTTTGTTTTCAATTCTCGTGCTTTCAGATCCATTGTGTTTTCTCCAAATGCACAATTTGATGTATGGGAGGGGGAAAAAAAAACCAAAGAACATGTGGTTGCAACCACATGCTCTCTGGTTTTTTTTTTCCATTTCTGTTTTGCGCTTCTATCTGTGCGTCTAAATTGCAGAAAATGCATGTTTATAAGCACCTCTAAAATGCAGAGTACACGCGCTAGATAATTCGAATTTTAAAAAAGAAATTAATTTTGATGGCATTCATTAGCTTCTATGATTCTTGGATGCCAATACAGAAGAGCAATCCCCTAGCCGATTCCATGCATAAAGGATATTCCTCTACTTTTTGGTCCAACCTACAAGCATCTCATCATTTTGATTTATTTCAACATTTGATTGCACTCCTATCAAGACATTCTTCCAATACACTAGCCTTACAAATAGTGTCTCATGCACACCAATGGCATATGAGACCTATAAGGAACTAGCTAGTCTTGCTACTACTTGAGGTTTTCCCTTCTTTGTGTTGACCATATAGCTCCTACTACTGTTGTTATTTTCAGCTACATAAGAAGGTGCTCAGTTTTCCACTAAGGGTTATATAGGAAGGGCTAACATTATGTGCTAGAAAAATACATTTGTTGATAAGTTGGATGATGCAAATGTCATACAAATTCAAAAATAGCCAGTCTCCTTAACCTTTGCTCTGTGATATATGAACTCCTTCACAAAAGCTACTTCCTTGTCTAACCAGAAAAGTTCATTATTGTGTGTGCTCAAAAGTAGTTATACTATTCTTCTTCTTGCTTGCTTGTGCTTGTGCTTGTGCTTGAGAGATGGACTATGAGAGTGTGAGGGAGTGGGTATGTGAAGGTGAGGGACTGTGGTGGAGAAGCTCTCCATCTTCTCTTCTCTTCTCTTGCTCACGGAAATGGAGCTTGGAGCATGGAGCTTGAGGATCGAAATCGCTTGAAGCTTGCACTTGGATGATGGAGCTATCAGAGTGCTCAGTAGAGGAGGCAACTCAATTGGGCATGGAGGTAAGCTCATTACACTTGTAGGTTGAGAGTGTGTACGGCAAGGTGAGAGATAGCCATTGCATTTTACTTAACCCACCTCACCCATGTTATCTTTCAACTCCAACAAGAACACCTCAATTTGTTCATTGCTAAATGCTACAGATGATAATGTTGTGAACTCATCATAAATAGCCAATAGTTCTTGAAAAGATGTCATCTCACCTCCGATGATATCTAAATGCTCATTCACAAACATCTCTTTAGTACATATCTCACCAGTAGAAAAGGGGAGGCCCTTAGTAGAGCCTTGCTACAATTTGAAATCTATGTGATCAAGTAAAATCTGGGTAACAATAGAAAACAATACTAAGGCTAAGTTGCATCCTTACCTAATGAATCATTTCACTATTGGGTGTGATACCCATTAATACATATAACAACAGTAGTATGGTCAAACATAATACTTACCATTTTGCAAAAAATGTTGCCAAATACACACCATGCCAAGAACCCTATGACTAAATGCTCGCTTACACTATTGTAAGCTATCACATGGTCAACTCCAAACAGTGAATTCAATTTAGCATCATGAATCTTCCTTGTATGACGAAACCATATTGCACCATATGCAAGATCCTAGACAATATATGTTGAGTTCTCATGGACATTTCTTTTGAGTAGGATTTTTAGGCCACTTTCATAATTTATTAATGGTCTATAGTGATTGGAAGATTTTCCTATGTCACCTTTTGGGATTAATTTGATTAATCCATGATTCTCCTTAGTTGATATATCACCAATTGAGCAACTTATGTAGATTCATGCCACAAAAAGCCTGAAGTGCCTCTATGAATTTAGAGGGGATTCCATCAAGGATAGGAGTCTTCCCCCTCTTCATATCTTCTTATGGACATAATACATCTCTTCCTTACTGAATGACTCTCAATTCAGACTTTGAGCTCCCAACTAATATAGGCTTTCATGGGCCCTAAAAAGGATGTAAGCATTGCTTCATAACCTTCCACTATCTGGTTGAGGTCCAACAATTGAGGCAACCTCACCAATATGCTCCAACGATTAAGATAGATAGGTTGAAAGAGCCATTAAGCCTTTTTCGTGCCCTTATAGCCAAGAAAAGGAGAGATACTATTCTCACAATTGAATGCTAAAATACTTCAGAGGTTTTGTGAGTGTTTGCGAGGTGGGGGGAGCAGGGGCACTTAGATAGAGAGTCAACCACTACAAAGTTGTATTTAGCATCCCACGCACTATAATCCACATTGAGAGTCCACTCTTTGTTATTGCCTACAGTGTATTCTTTGGCACTTATAACATGGGTGGAAAAGAAGGGTATGACAAGGGTAACATAAAGCAAGGCATTACTTTTTCTTAGAGACATATCAAAACAATTCATGTATAAATTAGGAAGCAACAAAAGGTAGGGATTAGATGACATGATGCTCAAATTGAGAGACTAAACTAAGAGAAGCAGTAATGTCGATGATGGGGTAGAGAGAAAGAGAGAGAGACCTCTGCTTTCTCTTCATATGAAGAGTGGAAGGGAGAAGGGGTAGAGAGAAAGAGAGAGAGACCTCTGCTTTCTCTTGATATGAGGAGTGGAAGGGAGGAGCACTGATCTACAATTATAGCAACTCATACATCAAGTGCGCTAGTATAGATAGCTAAATAACATGAGTGTCACCAATGAATTGGTCAAACTTGAGATTTCTTACTGTTGTAACACTATGCATTCACTCGCAAAAAACCTTGGAGGATGGCCACAAGTATGCTTGTAGTGAAGCTAAAGTCAATGTCATTAGTAGTGTGCTTTGTTTTTCCGTGTATGGTAGCTTGAAAATATTTTCTTCATTTTTTAATCTTCATGTATGTTAGGAAAATAATGGAAGGAGATGGAAACCTTCATGCGCTATAGTAGGGAACATAAATAGCTCTACCTTCATGTCAATGGGAATTTCCTCATTGATAATCCTCACACTAGAGATGTAGCTGGCACTACACAACAAAGAGGAGGTTTTTTTCCTTATCTACTCACAAGCTTAGATATTGGAGTAAAAAATGACACATGTAAGGGAATTCTCTTATGATATCCAAACAAAAAAAAGTCTCTATCAATGTCTAATAAGAATGGCACACTAAGTGTGGATATTCACTCGTGGATTTAATTTTATGGAGAAGGCCCATGGTTTTGGGGCTCTACATGCTTTTTGGGAAATGTTTTTTGGATGAAAAGCTTTCCATGCATGGAGGGACAATGGCTATTTGTCAGCATGTTTGAGGAGGATGATTATGTTTGACAAGGGCACCATGAGAGCACGGCCTTTTGGGGAGAGGGACCACCAATGGTGTTTAAAGAGTTGCTAGCATTGCCAATAGGAGTAGATCATCAAAGACAGAGAAGAGGACTCATCTTACAAGAAGACTATGCTTAGAAGATGATTGTTGGTTTTGGCCTGAGAAGATGACAGATTCAAACTTTAGGGTGTGATAACACCTACACTACCTTCACCCAAGCATGGTGCAAGATTGAATGGAGCAAGAAATTGTGTTTGATTAGTACTTTGTACTACAAGGCTAGATAATGATATGTTTGAAGCTAGAGGACTCGCTGGATGAGGCTACTACTACAGTTTGATTGCCACAACTAACAAAAGCCACATCATATGAGATAAGATGGACCTAGTTGTGATATCATATTGATCAAATAGCTGGAGTTTACTCCTACTGAAGAGAAGACCATCAAAATCATGAATTGACTGGATTCTTGCAACAAAAGAAAGCCGCATGCTTTTAAACAATATGCCACTATGTTTATTATTATGAGTGTTGATTATTGAAGAAGCCAATGGCTCTTTTGAGAGAAAGAGTCATTTTTCCTGCAAGTATAATCTCTCCATAGAGAAAAAGACAAGAATGCATGTCACCAACTTGTAGTCTCCAACTAGGTTCACATGTTCATCTAAATAAAGGAGTATGAAGTTCCATATGCAATTCTTGCATGTTTTTTATATGGGAATTGTGCTGATGATGTTTAAACATGTGGTGTATTTTAAAGTGAATTACATTTGTAGATAAAATTTAGCATTTTTAAAATACATGGGGAATCTTCAAAGGAAAATATGTATACTTATATAGTGCGAGTCAATGATCGTGAGTTTGAACATTCAGAGAGTGTTGAGGAAGGCACGTTGTTGGATTTTTCATTGATCTTCTCAAAAGTGCCCCAAACACCTCTATGACCAGCCCATAGATATTCATGGGATTCTTGCACAATCTGTAGTTGAGTAGCTCTATCCCTAGAAGTGACTCACAATGGAAGCCCATTCTTTTTCTTTGTATTCTTCTAGAGATAACCATCTTTCAAGAAAAATCCATATGCCTTTCTCTTTATTCTTTTATACTATGCATTTGACCACTCCTCTTTCTTGGACAGTGTGCTAAGATATTGTCCTTTTTTCAGCCAATTGTCTACATACAAGTCTTCCAAAAGCTCCTCCATTGGTTGAAACATAACATTTGTAACCTCTACCCCTATCCACTAGGATAGATATACGCTTTACAATAATTTTCCCTTGAATGCGCAGTGTGCTGGGGCTCGTAGAGCCTACTGTCCATGCATCCATAGAGATGGAGACCCCTCAACTAATATTTATCCTCTCCTCCTCCTTATCTACCCTCTTTCATTTTCTATTTTTTTAGCAGTACCCCTCCTTAATCAATAATTCTATTTCTTTATCAATCCATATTTAATAATGTAATATTTATCCTTGGAAGCAGTCCCTAATTCTTTCTTCCATAAAAGCTGTTTTTTGCTTCAATATAACACAAGAACTAAGGGTATTAGATGCATTTCCATTTCCATATACAATATTCTCCTTCTACTACATTCCCTTGTTTGTCTTCTATGGAATAAGCATCGGATTTGTGCATCCAAAAGTTATATCATTTGTTGAGTCATCCCTTATACATATACTTGAGGAAAATTCCTAGAGAAAATATTTTCTCAATCACTATTTTTTTTAAAGTGTGGAGATTGCTTTAGAGGTGACCCAAGACATCGCCACCATATTCATGCAAAGGTATTATATTAGTAGGTCATCCATATTACAAATATAATAAAATTCCTAGAGTAATGATTTTCTCTAGTATTGTTCCATCAATTATGTTTCCTACTTGCAAATCTAGTGGTAACCTTTTTGCAAACGAATATTTAGCTCACCACATAAAGCTTTCACTCACATGGGTCATTATAAAAAAATTATTAAAATCTATTCATATCAAGTGATACAATTTTGGCAAGAAATATGTAGACATAGTTAGAGCTTTATTGCCCTATTTTTTCTCCATGTCATTCTTTCTTTTGTCTTCTTAAGGGATTTAGATGCCTCTTCAATCTTAGCCTTACGTTTTGTTTTCACCACATGCTTTGCTACCTCAATATCAAGTTTAAAGGCCTAGCCTAGGCATTAATGTGAGCCACTTTATTCTCATACACACCCTACTTAGGGTTAGATATACTTGTAGTAGGGTTAGCCTTCTAACTCTCTTTTGGTTTCTAACCCCTCATAACTATTGGAAAATTAAGTCATAGACTAGTAGCTAAATATACAAATTGAAATTGATAATATTAAGGAAAATCCTGATACCAATTGGGTACAATCTCTCCCCATGCATTGAGAGGGATTTTCTTAAATGCATGTATTTATTGATTTTAGTGATCTTGTGCTAAAAAATGGGATGATATATCACACTTTTTTCTCCTCATATGAACAATTTCTATTTTCATAATATTTAAATACTATCTAAAATTCAAAACCATATCTTTGGGTCTTAAGTAAGTATGCTAAGTCTTAGGAATATAAAATAGATTCATACAAGATATGAAATATCTTATGCACTAAAAGCGCAAATAATCCATCTCAAAAATAGTATTCTACTTCATGTAGCACTGCTTGGGTAAAATATACAAGTCATAAATTCCTCAAATTCTCCAACTTAATAAATTTCCCACAAAAAAACACAAAACATGTGAAATCCCCTATTATCCACATGGCATAATGAACCCAGTGCTACACATTTTCATCCGCAATAAGTCATGATTGTGTAATGAACAATAAGCAGAGATAATATTGTGCAACCAAAGGCATGAAAGCCGGTGTAGTTGTCAAGGGTTTTCAGACCCTTCCTTTTTTAGCAAATATTGTGATAGTTTTCCTTGGAATAAGACTCCACGTAAGAAATAATAACCATATCAATTATTTGAATAAATTAAATCAATAATCATAACATTGGTTAGGGGTAGAAAATAAATTGTCCTCAATTGACAAAACAAAGAAACAACATGGGTATCAATCACAAGCTAGTGCTATCTCATATAGCAGATCTACACTAGGTCAACCAAAAAGTAACATAACAATAAACATGAATGCAAGTGGTAATGAATAAGTGTGCTACCTTAAGTGGAAAATCAACACAATAACTTGTAAAATAAGTGATCATGGATTATAAACACTGCCTCATGTGATAGTTTTGTGTTTGATATAGAATTTAATGTGCTTATGAATGATATGCAAACATTAGATCATCATGAGTTGGAGAAAGGGACACTTTCTAAATCCACTAGCATCCCTCAATAGAGTGATTTTTATATTTTATTAAGTAATGATGGTATTCATGTGTATTTTCCAATGGGATAAAATATCTAAATAAAAAGTGATGTCATTAATCTTATGAATAACTCAAAAAAACCCATGATATCTTGGATAATTTTTTGTTTTTCTCTTTTGAATATCATTAAATAGGTTTCAATATTACTAAATCAAGTTTATTAAATGTCATAAACTTGGTGTGTTGATGTTTCACATCACCACATGTATAAGTATTTCTTTAGACAATAATTTGTTTACCAACATATATTGCGTTTTTTGTTAATCTATCTATTGTAATTTAAAACAGATATAAGTTTTGATTTCTATTTGTAATTTTGCATTAGATTTTGTTAACTATAACTCATTTAGCAAGGTGTTGGAATAATGTTTCTATCCATGTGACTTACTTACCTTAATCCTTGTTCACTAGACCTATAATATGTAGAATTTTAACTAATATCCCTAGTACTTTTTGTATAGCTAATAGGTACCTATATCTGTGGTTTCCTAATTCCTAGTTTTTTATGTTTCTAACATATATGAACAAGACTTATTTACAAGTAGTCCTACTTAGATAATCATGTTTCCTTGCATTGCACATACTTATGTAGTTCCCTTCATGTAATTTCTTTTTGCATTGTCACATGATTGACATGTGATTGGTGATGATCCCTATTCACATGCACTCTACTTTTATGCTAAGTGGACAACAATGTCCCAAAACAACCTTAATCCATCAAGTGTAGCCTAATATTGATGATAATTCTTGCAGTGACATACTAGGGGGCTTTCATGACACTCATGCCTTTCTAGGCATGTGGGTTTGTGATAGCTTCCTCTATAATCACCATCAGGGTACCCTTGAATCCCAACAATGTAGATTTTATCGTGACCTTTTTCCTTTTTGCACTCTTACTTAATGTTGGTGTGGGTCCATAATCTTTAGGACCCTACATTTCTGCACTTAAGGTTTTGGTTGTTGCATGGGGTTTCCTTGACATATGTTGAAGATTCTCTTGTCCATATTTTCTACTATTCAGCTCTAGTATTCCCACTTGGATTTGCTCATTTTGGAGTTGTACCTAGTGTTAGAAAAAAGTGAATGTATCAACTTTCCCTAGAACCTCAATGTTTGCAAGGTTTGGGATGTCCTCTATGCTCACTACATCATCAATGAATACCCTCTACTTATTCATACCCAGCCCATGTAGATATTTGTCTTTCTTCTTAGTATGTTTTCTTCTTTCTCTAGAAAGGTTAAGGTCCTTTGTACCACATTTGATATATGGTATTTCACTTGATGTTGGCCACTTACGTCCACTCCTGTGATCACTCCTAATGTGCCTCCTAGGGACATCAGTTGTAGGTAACTTTGTGCACTTATCATTGTCCACCTCACCTTCAAACCTTCCACCTTCCATGTATTTATATAATCGACATCTTTCCACTAGCCTCTTTGCTTTTGGATATTTGGCTACTACCATGGTAAGGTTTTGAATCTAACGGTATCACATGTGGCAATAACTACCAGATTTTGATTTTCAAATTTTATTTCTCTTGGTCTTCTTCTATGAATGGTAACCGTGGCTTGCTAATTTTCTGTTGCATACCTTCCTCTTGTTTTCCTACCATTTTAAAGAACCTAGCATAGCACATGATGGCATTATGATTTTATTAATAGAAAATAAGTTTCTCTATCAATACAAAAAGTTTTAGTTCTTAACATAAAAAATTTAGCCTTGATTCCTATACTCAACTACTACTCTCTAGGTTTGATAAAATACTTTTGATATTTGGTTTGTATTCTTTGATTTGTGAGGCCTTTTGTTTTGAGTCTAAAGAGCCCCTCCCTCTATCTAATTAAGTGCAATACTTTCTAGGATTCTAAGGGATAATTTGTAGATGTGGTAATTTTAAAGGTGTTCAGATGTTTTGGTTACAAGGTGCCTATGTAATTATTTATATATATCGTGATATGATACACAGCTACATCTACAATAACCAATCATAAATTTAAGGATTATATTCAAATGCTGCATATTGAACCATATCATGCAATTGCATGCCAACATGCATAATGTGGATCACAATATCCCTAAAGAAATCACCTAAACCTATTATGTTGGAAATATGAAGCTCTTCCTTAGTGAGAATCCAATGTAGATATAGGTAGAGCATGAATTTTTCCTCTTATGGTCTATTTTGAGGCAAGGTGAGTACCCTAAATGATGTAGGAATAATGTAGGTTGGGTCATATTCATTAGACTTGATCTCGCAATACTATTCAACATTAGTCATTATATGACAACCAACCCTTTCTCACTATGTGTAAGGTGAACCATTTTTGCAAGAAAATAGAATTAGATTTTGCAAGGTGCTCGAGATTCATGAGATCCTTTGGTGTTGCTTCTACTTAGCTATACATTTGAAGGAGGTGATGAGGCATCGTGTAAGAGTTTTTCCCTACAATGTTTTAGAGATCTTCAATAATCGAGGGCTATTTGGTGAATATGAACTCAAATTCCTCCTACAAATAGGGCAAAGATCCTATAGCCTTGGCCAAAATTTCATCTAAAGACCTACATCTAATCTTTCATAGCTGCAAGCCAACAAGGTGAAGGTGTTGTCAAGGAATATAATGCATGTGATGACATCCTCACCTATATAGTAGCCATATTAGAAGTTAATTCTAAAATAGATAGCCTCTTATAATAGGGTTTTAGGCTAGAATGTGAATCTAGCTTTGTAGGATTGATTTGGTTTATATGATTAGCTAAGTTGGATGGGGCCTTCGGGTTCTCTTCAGTTTGCATACTTTCAATGATGATAGTGTTGGAAGAAATACTATCCCTTGGCAATTGTGCCTTGATACCATCTTCTATTTGAGAGGGTAATGTCTAGAGAAATAGAAGAAATACTATCCCTTGGCAATTGTGCCTTGATACCATCTTCTATTTGAGAGGGTAATGTCTAGAGAATTAGAGGTGGCAAAGTAACTTGAAGGCCCAAGTGGTGCCTCATATCTCTTCTCATAGTTATGACCTTATTGGTTGGCTAAAGATTTGGAGCTTAGGTCTATGGTTTGTGTTTTTGATGAGTGTTCTTGCAGAATGCCTATTGCATCAAAGGCAATGAGATTAGGTATTGTGGTAGGAGTTTCCTTCTTATATATCAAATTAGATTTGGCAGTCAAAGCTTGGAGTTGTGTCACTTGTTTCTTTGGCCTTTTCTATGGTCTTGGAAATAGGCATTGTAATTGATATGAGTCATTTGCAAGTGATGGCATCACTGCAATTTTTGTAGAGTCTACTGATGTGATAATTTTGGCAACCATATTGATAACTAAGAAATATGTGCAAATATTGGCACCAAAATGTGCTCGACATGGAAACTTTTTTTGTAAATTAACTCATTGCAATTGTACCCCTTTGTAAAAATCAAATATACAGAAATGTAACATGTGGGTGCAAAGCTCATATTATAAAATATAGTGCTAGGAAAAGGACAGGTCAAACACCTTTTGTCTCATGCTAAAATGAAAGGGTCTTTAGACATTAGCAAAATATATGCAATTTTAATATTTCAATTTAAGAAAGGAAAAGGAAGAGGCTTGTCAAGTGATTTGGGGAGGTGTGGAGGTTGAGGTGGTTACACCCTCACTCTTCCTTTATCTTCTCCTCTCATGCTTCATTTCTCCCTCTCATTTTGGCACAACATTCTTGTTCTTGTTCTTTCTCCTATGCTTTATTGCCTATTCTAATGGAGACTAAGGAAGAGGAAGAGGGTGAGGATGGAAGAATTTCCAAATTTCTTGTATGCCTCTCTCTTGTGTGTTTTGAGAGCATGGATTCTTGGTGAGGAGAGTTTTCTTGTAGGTTTTCATGGCCAGCAAGCCATTTGCAGCCTCTCTTGGCCGGTTCCTGATTTGTTGTGTGTCGTGGCATGGTACTCTTCATTTGGTACACTTGTCGAGAAGAGGTGGCTTTGGAGCTTGCAAGAAATTCAAAGGTTTACAATCAGATTCGGGTCATGGAAAGCTTCATCCTTAGGTGCATTCTCAAGAAGAGGAGGATTTTATTCATGAGAAGATAGAGAAGAAGATGGTGGGTTGCTAAGCCCCTGTTCTACTCCACCAGTTCTTCCTTTTAAATTGTTCTGGTTATTAAAAAACATCTTGTATGTACTTCCCTCCTTCTTCCTTTGTCACCTCCTATGAAGCCCCTTTTCCACCTCTCAATCTCCACCATTTCACTTCCCCTATCCCTAGTCACCCTATTTCATTGCCTTCTTCCTTTTTGGCCCCACCTGCCCTCCATTTGTCCCAATCCACCCTCACTAGCTGCTACTCTCCCTACCCCAACAACTACCTTTGTTGATTGGTGCCTCTCCATCACTAGCCCTTCCACCCATTACTCATTTTGGCATCCTCATTCTCTCTCAATGCATGTGTATGTTTCATTCTCCCATATCCCATGCTACAGCACCAAATGAAGACTTCCCATGTGCATGTGATGCGCATTAGGTCTTTTAGTTTGGTATCCTCCACGAACTCCTAGTGATGAGAATCTCCAATGATGGATCCTTCATGGCATCAAGATCAGTATCCCAAATCTTCTATGTTTGACATGGTAGTTGTAGCAATCATGAATCATCATCTCCACCTCCTCTTATCCGTTACAAGGCAGGGCATGAACTTATCTAGACTCCTGCGATCATTAAAAGAAAACTTTAACCTTTGACCTTAACAACCCTTCAATTTTATGAGTATTTAGTCTTATTTATGATGTTTCATGCACACATCTCATTTCATCTTAAGTTTATTCCTCTTATCAAGATTACTTCCTTCAATATACACAACATTTTTCATTATTTTTACATTTTAATAAATGTTAGTTCTTGTCATTTATGTGTTTGTAATAAAACTTGCCTTTCTTTTCTAGTTCAAAATGAACCGAGTGGAGTGCGTAATTGCAATATCTTTTGTGAGGGTATGCACTATGAGGTTTTAATGAGCTTCATGATGTGGTTGTCATTTAATCAGTGGTTGTGTATTGTTGTTTTTGTATGAAAATTTGTTGAAGAGCCCTATCTTGGTTTTTCTTGTGGTTTTATTGGGTGTGCTTGTAAACCTAGGCTCCCCATCCTAGTTGTGTTTTTTCTATTGTGCGCTTTTTCCTTCCCTATTCAATGGCAATTCAGAGACATTGAAGAAAAGAAGATGAAGATGAAGATTTCTCAAATGCTGATCATGGTTCTTCTCCAATTTGTTCGTGGGGATGCTTCACTCTTAAGCGTGGAAGGAATGATAATAACTAAAAAATATGTGCAAATATAGGCACCAAAATGTGCTCAACATGGAAACATTTTTTGTAAATTGACTCATTGGAATTGTACCCCTTTGCAAAAGATAAAATATGAAGCAATGTAACTTGTGGGCACCAAAGTTCACACTATAAAATATTGTGCTATGTAAAGGAAAATGTCAAACACCTTTTGTCTTGTGCTAAAGTGAAAGGGACTTTAGACCTTAGCAAAATGTATGCAATTTTAATATTTCAATTCAAGAAAGGAAACGGAAGAGGCTTATCAGGTGATTTTGGGAGGTGGCGAGATTGAGGTGGTTACACCTTGTCTCTTCCTTTATCTTCTCCTCTCACACTGCATTTCTCCCTTTCTCATTTTGCCACAATGTTTGCCTTATTGTTCTTGTTCTTTTTCTCGTGCTTTATTTCCTATTCTAATGGAGAGTGAGGAAGAAGAAGAGGGTGAGGATGGAAGAATTTTCCAATTTCTTGTGCGCCTCTCTCTTGTGTGTTTTGAGAGTATGGATTCTTGGTGAGAAGGAGAGACTTCTTGCAAGTTTTGGTGGCCAGCAAGCCATTTCCAACCTCTCTTGCCCGGTTCGTGATTCATTGTGTGCCGTGGTAGGGTGCTCTGCACATATCCATGAATTACCCGCATAATAAGCCTATGCTTGTAGCAACGCCTTTGGATCCCATCTAGTTTGGATATGGTTTCAATGTTGGTGTTTTTTACTCGATCAATGCTAAGCACATTTTCATACTTGTTTAACCCAAGGGTTGATATTTGTGTACTTGCATTTAGCTTTGGGAGTCCACTTTTGACGGATCTTATTTGGCTTAGCCGTCATGGTCATTGGTTCATGGTGGTCTGCTTGTGCATGAAGTAGCTTATTGATCAAAGTTTTACCCTTCTACTTTAGTGAGAGCTACCATTCTCCAATGTAAAGTGGATAGGATGGGGATGCATACCTAAGTTCAAAGGTTAAAGTAAATCCCATTATGATGGTAAGTTGTAGGAACAAATACTCATGTGTACATGTGAGTCATAGACTTTTACACTTGTGTATACAAGGTTTTCTGTATCAACGCCCTACATGGTCTGGAGGCAAATGATTTTTTTGCACATTTGTGATTAAGAAAGTTGACTTTTACTATAGATACATGAGATTCTATGAAGTAACATATTTCATCCCATCCATGGGCTAAGTTTCTTACAACTAGCATGGCACTAGGAAATAATAGTATAAGGGATCAAGAGCAATCCTAGTGCACAAGGATGAATATAAGGAGAGTCAAGTGGTGCAAGCTCCTTTTTTCAAGAAAGCCTATGACCTTCTGTATGTTGCTACTAGATGAGATAGATTATGGAGACCTTGAAAAACCATATTATTAACCTTATTAATGCCACATAAAATTCTAGTATAAAATCAAAGTAAAATGAAAGATACATGATAGAGCATGGATGCAATACATACCATACCCTCAAATGAGTGTGTTATAACAAGGAAATAGGAAAATGAGCTAGAAACAAAAGTTACAACATTACATTGCACAATAAATCAATTGACAAGAGGTTCATTCTTTAGTATTTCATTGTAAAATGATGATATTTATATCATAATAGCTTCATAAACCTAGTCCATTAAAAAGAAAAGGGGTGCAACATTAAGCATGTACTTATGCTCTCTTTTGATTTATGTGAGCTAATGATGTTCCAACCTAGGGCATGGCATAAGGAGTCGACTAGTCGTGTAAACGTGGTGTCAAGTGAGAGAGAGGATGAAGTAGAGTATCTATATGATAATGGTGTCAAGTGAGAGAGAGGATGAAGTAGAGTATCTATATGATAATGGAGGTAAGAAGTGGGATGAAAGAAGCTCTCATTGGGTGAAAGATAGATTAATGATGGCTTTTGAAGGGGACTTTCTTTTATAGCATGGGAAGATAGTCTAGTCAATCTATTTGACCATGTTATGGACCTTTCTTGGTCGTTGATAGAATATTCCCTTTACCATTTGACAGGGGTGTTGCTCTTTGATCCTAGTCAAGGATATTGTTGGCTTGCTTGATTCCCCCCAAACTAGGGGCCATGATAATTCTCATACCTTGCAATGCAATGCAATGTGCCTCGATTTGCTGCTAGCTTAATACCTCTATCTAACCCAAAGAATAGACCCATAAAGGTCACATTTTTTGACATATGGTCATGTAGACCTCATTTGACATACAAGCTAGGACACCAACCAATGTCCCAGTTCACACATGGCTTCTTCTCATAATGGCAACCTTATAACTTAGAGAATCATGGATCATTGGCAGCACCTTACAAGGGTGGGATATTGAGCATATCTAACACCCCCCTCAATGTCACAGGTGAACTACATCCTCGACCCAATGTTGAGTCTTTGAAGATAAACTTGAAGTAGATTCTTCATAAGAGCTTTGGTGAATACATAATCTCCATTCTCCTTCATTAGATAGTAGAGAAGATCTAGTATCTGATTATAAATCAAATCATACACATAGTGATGCTAGATTTCAATGTGTTTTGTGCATGCATGAAGACACTAGATTTTTGGCAATGGTGATGCACTTGTGAATGCCATATTTTAGTGCTATTGGATCTTCATCCTACATTTCCATATGGCATAGCATTCTTCTCAACTATACTACTTCAAATGCTGCAAAACAAGTTGCCTTGTGCTCTACTTTGATAGAAGACAATGCCACTGTTGGTTGCTTCCTATTGATCCAAGAGAATATTCCTCAACCCAAAGAGAAACAATATCTGACACCTTATGAGGGTGGGGTATTGAGCATATCTAACAGGCCCCTCACAATGTCTGAGCTACATCCTCCACCCAATGCTGAGTCTCTCAAGATAAACTTGAAGTATATCCTTGAAAAGAGCTTTGTTGAATACATCTGCTCCATTCTCCTTCATTGGACATTAGATAAGCTCTACCATCCCATCCTCAATCAAATCATACACATAGTGATACTGGAGTTCAATGTGTTTTGTCTCTCAAGATAAACTTGAAGTATATCCTTCATAATATCTTTATTGGATACAACTACTCCATTATCCTTCATTGGACATTAGATAAGCTCTACCATCCCATCATCAATCAAATCATACGCATAGTGATACTAGATTTCAATGTGTTTTGTGTATGTATGAAAAAACCAGATTTTTGGCAATGGTGATGCACCTCTAATTGTCACATATTAGCACTATTGGATCTTCATATTGCACTCCCATATGAGATAAGATCCTCCTTAACCATACTATTTAATATATAGCAAAACAAGATGCATGGTACTCTGCTTTGATAGAAGACAATGCCATTGTTGGTTGCTTCCTATTGATCCAAGAGAAGATTCCTAAACCCAAAAAGAAACAATATCTAGTACCTTATGAGAGTGGGGTATTGAGCATATCTTATACCCCCCACAATGTCCACCCATAGGTAAAGTACATCATCAACCCAATGTTGAGTCTCTAAAGATGGACTTGAAGAAGATAATTCATAAGAGCTTTGCTAAATACATCTACTCCATTCTCCTTTGTTGGATTGTAGAGAAGCTTTACTATCCCATCATCGATCAAATCATACCCATAGTGATACTAGATTTCAATGTATTTTGTGCATGTATGAAAAGAGTGGATTTTTGGCAATGGTGATGCACCTCTGATTGTCATTTCTTAGCACTAGTGGATATTCATCTTGCACTCCCATCATATGGCATAGCATCCTCCTTAACCATATACTTCACATGTAGCAAAACAAGTTGCCCCATACTCTTCTTTGATAGAAGACAATGCCAATCTTGGTTGCTTATTATTGATCCAAGAGATGCTTCTTAAACCCAAAGGGAAACAATATCTCGAAAGTGGCTTCTAGGAATCATTGTCATACCTACCCAGTTTGAGTCTCACTTCCCCACAATAGAACTTTCAAAACTGTATGTGATATCATAGTCAAGAGTTTCTCTTAAGTATCTAAGCATCTGAGTCCCAACTTTCCAATGACTTTCTCATGATTTATTGAGAACGTACTCAAAACACCAATCTCTTGTACCTCCCAATGTTTACTAGTGCTAATGTATCCTCAAGGGATAACTTCACATTGACCTCCATAGGTGTAGCTATCTCCTTATAGTTAGTGATACCAAATGCTTTCAAGATTTTCTAAGCATACTTCTTCTGAGAGATGAAGATATATATAGTGATATAGATGATATATATAGTGTGAACCCCCCAAGATAGAATGTAGTGTGGCTCCACCGATTATTAGTGGAGATTGACTTTCCATAGGCAAGGCCCACTCAATAGCATATGGATAACTAGAGTATCCTACCTCTAGCTAAGAATCTAGTTTTTCATGCTCACATTAAGAACATCATTTTGTACAAGAGCAAATCATGGATTTTAGTTATTGGTGGCCTATTATCCCATGGAGGACAATGCAGTAGATGTCTTCATGAAGCCTTTGTCTCATGTTTCCATGCTTCATCACATGTTTTCTTTAGAAAACTAGTAGGATTAGAGAGGGAGTGTTAGTTAGCTTGCACTATATCACTTTAGAGTGTGCACAATAGTGCATTATAGTTTTAGTAAGTCTTTTAGTATGTTCACACTAGTTGAAGTTTATTTCTAGCCTTTTGCATATTTTTTTGAGTGTACTCCCAAGAGAGTGTTCATCTTGTTTGAAGTGATCAATATTCTATTGTGACGATTAGTATTTTTAAAGGTGACATCATTATTTCACTCATTTTATGTAGTGATCAACCTTTTTGGCACACTTTGACAACACAATTGGCTAGTTTTTGTGGTATGGGTATTGATAGCCACATTGCCTAACTGCTCATCAACATTGAACAATGTAGGTTTCTAGCCAACATTGGAGACTCTCCTCTACCTTGCAATGTTATCATTTTTCATCATCTTACTTTGGAGCCCTCAATAACACCTTGATTTGCACGTATTCTAGTTTGTATCCAACATTGATTTGAAATCTCATTGAGTTTTATAACATTCATTCTCTTCTATCAGTACACATTTTCTATTCTATTCTCTCTCTATGTTCATGTTCTTATCTTTCATTGCACACTTTCACATGACATGGGAGCTTTGATTAAATTTTCATGTTCTAGAGTGTGCATTACAATGTATTACACTTTCAATAAGTCTTTTAGTGTGTTCACATTCATTGTTATTTTTATTTCTAGCCTTTTGCATTTCCTTTTTAGTGGCTTAAGGGTGTGGTCACAATCAATATTCTATCATGGCAATCAACATTTTTATGAGGCAATAATATTATCTCATTCATTTTCTATAGTCAATCAACCTGTTTACATGTTGACAGAGCACTCAACCAGTTTTTGTGGTCTTTGGCTATAAATAGTCATCACCTAGATTTTGGTCATAATTCATCTTTGCAAGTTTTCATCATACTCCAATATTGGAGACTCTCCTTTGTCTTTTGATATTAGCATTTATCATCATCTAGATCCAATGGTCTCATTAACACATAGGTTGCATGTAAGGATTGATGAATCCAATTTGCATTTAGCATTGACTTAAAGTTGAGTATAATCTAGCTTTTTCATTATCATCTCTCATTGCGATCTTCCTCTTCCCTTCTCTCTCCATGTTTGTGTTCTTCTTCTCTTGTGCACTCTCACAATATACAAGCTAAAACTCACATCTCTCAACTGATATGTAATATGAGTTCTAAGAACATCAACCTAATAGGCTCATGCATGCTCCCTTGCAAGCATGATTATCATTTGCAGTACTTTGTAGTTCTTTGCCATATGGGGATACTTGTTTTCTCTCATAGAATGATGAGAAAAAAAAAAGACACAGTCAAAGGATTGTGTCAACATAGAACCATACTATAGTCTCCTTGATTTAGGCTACATAAAGGTATGCTTTTATACTGCATGTAACAATAAATTTTTACAAACTCACCCTAGATCTATCATTAATTTCTCTTTGGCTAGCTTCTAAACTAGGCACCTAGCTAGCAATCAAGGAAACTATTTAGTCATGAAACTAACTAGGCAGATAAGTAGTTGGATAGGTAGTCTTTAAAATTCATATATGGCCATCTAGTTGAATTACCAATTAGTGGATTAGTTGGATGTGCTAACTCCTAATTACATTTTCTAATTAACTAGTTGGCTAGTAGCAATAAGACTAGTTAGCCAAGTAGCAATAAGGCTACCTACCTAGCTAATTGGCTAGGCAGTTATAAGGCTAGCTAGCCTATTGGCTTGGTTACACCTCTATGGTTAGCTAACTAGTCAACTAGGTGGATATAAAACTAGCTAGGTTGAATTAGGGAGTTCGATATTGTCACCATGTTACAAGACATGTCATGGACAAGTATCACGCAACCAAGAGGAAGCAGAGAAAGATCGAGGAAGCCCAAGTCAAAAAGTGAATGAAGAAGCTCATTTTTCCCATGCAAGAAAAGTGGATGAGAAGGCAAGCTCAGAAAAAATGTGCGAGACCCCTGAACATTCTAACAAGGTGCTCTCAAGGATGAAGGAAAGCACTGAATATTCTAGTAAGGTGCTCAGAAAGAATGTGGGGGGAAGTTTTGAATATTCTAGCAAGGCTCTCTCAAGGATGAGGGAGAACCTCCGAGGGCTCTAGCAAGGAAAGTGTGGGGCGTAATGTATTTCATTTTATAAGAGTGTTATGCTCCCTCCTGTGCAAGTTGTAAGGTCTAAACGAACATGGGTGAAGGGATAAGAAAACTAGAAGGGAATGGAGAAAGAGGACCTTGGCAAGATGCCCAGTCATGTAAAAATAGGGATGGGCACCCAAGGGATTTAGGGTTTTGTATATAAACTCAAAAAGTGAATGAAAAGCTCATTCTTTGGTGTGTGGAAAGAGTAATCTCTTCTTCTTTCTTTCTTGTGTGTGCTTGAGAGAGGGAGTGTGAGTGAGTGAGGGAGTGTGTGTGTGAGGGTAAGGGATCGTGATGGAGAAGAAGCTCTCAATCATCTCCTTTCTTCTTCTTCTCTTCTCTTCTCTTCTCTTCTCTTGCACATGGCTATGGAGGATGGAACTCAAAGGAGGCATGAGTTTTATTGAGCTTGTATCTCGAATCATGGAGCTACTAACTTTCTTGAGGGAGGAGGCTACTCATTTGGACATTAACACAAGCTCACTACACCCCTGTAGGATCAAAGATGTGTCGCATAGGTGAGAGATAGCCATTTGTGCTCGCTTGAAATGCTTGAATCAATAAGCGGTCCATGGGTCTTGGTAGTTGAGTGCAAGCTCCCACTACATTTTGGTTCTATTATTGGGACCAAGAGATTCAAGCTTGAGCACTTGCGTGTCTCAAATTGAGTGTCAAAGTAGGATTGTATCCCTGAACCGGTGCTTGAGATAGGTAGGAGATTTGGGCTTTTTAATATTCAAAAAAAGTAAGCATTTTGGATTTTTGATGAGTAGAGAAGTAGGAGGATCCATTGTAGTATTTGTGTTTTAATTCTTATTGCATTTAGAGTAGGATAGGACCAAGAAATCAAAGCAAAAACCTTTTGGGTTTCTGATATAAAATAGGCAAAAACAAGGAAAAATCAAGGGAAAAATGGGCTTGCACTCCATTGAAAAGGCTTGAGCACTAATAAGATAGGATTTGGACATTAGGACAAGGGCTTAAGACCCAAGGAAGGGGATGGAAAGCTCGTTTTCAGTTTCTACAGTAGAGAGAGAGAGAGAGAGAGAGAGAGAGAGAGAGAGAGAGAGAGTTGGAGCTTAGAGCGAATCGATCGACTACCATAGGATTTTTTGGTGCGTAGCAGGTACATAGAACCCTCCCTATGAATGCATTCTTGCATTCTAAAGCTCCTTGCTTGTGGGTGTGGCTAAAATCATGGCCACGATTTGAATTTTTGTTGCCATTGTTTGAGTGCTAGGGCAGAATCGGACATGGTCCATAGGGGTCCGATTCCCAGAATTGGACACTTGGATGTCTGATTTTTGGAATTCGCACATTCGAACTAACTTGATTCTTCCAATCAAATGTTGTCTGTCCGATCATCCTGAAAATTAGACTGTCTGATCGAACATTCACCCCATCTGATTGGGATGATCAGATTCATTAGAATCAAACTTGGACACTTGGCCATTGGCCACTCGGACATACAAAAATCAAACCTTGTCAAAATTAGATGCTTGGTACTCGGGCAAGCCCCAGAATTGGATACTCCAAAATTATACAGCCAGAATCGGACATGTCTGACTCTGAGAATCAAATTGTAAAATTCGACACTATCAAATTAGACCAGAATTCTGACAAGAGAGACTAACAAATCTAGCGTATCTCGAGTAAGAGAGAACACCTCCTGCAACGGAGGAAGGCTCTGAATGCCTTATAGGAAAAATTGACCCTAGAAATAGCAGTCGCATGACTAGACATGATTATTGATAGTCATGTCAGCTTTTAGTCCCTATTAAAGCCATGAGATGGACCCTAGACCCCCATTTCACCCTGATCAAGCAGAACAATGTAGCACAGATCCTAGAGACCAGAGATCCTAGGATACAAAGCCATAACCTAACGATACAAAGCTAGCCATCCCTAGGATAGAGATCAATCCCAAAGGCATATCTAGGCTCCACTTGGACCCTACATAACCCATCCACCAAGTGATGCTCTAGTCCATTACATGGAGGATCTTACTGATGGGAGGAGCCCTATGTGAACCCTTTCGTCTCATACGATGACGAGAGAAATCTAGTCCTCATGGACTATTGACCAGTGTCGATGATGGCATTAGAAAGGGCAAGAGGCAAAGGCTTAAGAGAGTAGACCCAAGAACCAATTTCTTGTTAGACTTGTGGTCACCTAGAGGACACATCTCTTCTTGGTACCTTGATGAGAGGGAGAAAGCTAAGTGAGATATAAGGCTGATCTTAGATGCAGTGAGTGTGGAATCACTCACCTTTTTGATGATTGCCCTAGACGAAAGCCATCCTCTAGTTCAACAGTTGACCCATCAATTCCACTGGGGCTATTTGGCATTGAGACATGCAACGGGGAGGCCATGCCCATCTCATTGCAAATCATGACCCACACAAAGATGAGGTAGGCCAGCATATCATTTCCAGGGCCTAGCAACCTGGATGCAACCTCAATCGAAAAGAATAGTCATAGGCAAAAAAAGAAGAGAAGTGAGGTAAAAGTTATGTTGAAAATCAAGAGAAAAATTGGATATCCTGTAAGAAAGAAAGTTACGAACGTTGAGGCTAAAACATATGTCCTGAAGATGGCTAAAAAAGAGAATGCTAAGATATGAGAGTACCCCAACTCAAAGTGCCAACTCGAAGTCATAGAAAAGGTCAAGGAATGGGTAAGAGAAGCCCAGGAATACTTAAAGGACGCCAAGCCTATATCTTGGAGGATTTGATCAATGATCTCTCTAGTGTCAGCACACCAGTCTCTCCCACACAACCGAGAGGTGTGTTTGCACCTCAAATTATACTGCCGATAGAGCCAGAATGCCACGTGCCAACAGACCACTCAAGACTATGGGCCAAGAAGGACAGAATTGCGGGACAACCAAGTGGCGACTAGTCTTCTCACAACATTGATATCCACTCCTATAACCCTAAGCTTAGGAGACGTGCTTAGGCAGTAGCTGACACTATGGTAGGAGCTAAAGTAGTGGGTGGAAGGATCAGGGGAGAAAGTTGCCATCAACTTGCAAGAACATGATGCATTAATGCAAATACCAAGCTTGACTCTGCACTCAGTGTGCCCAAATAATTGCATATTAATGCTTTTGGGAAAGCCATCAAAATGCATGTAGTCTTACCAGTCTTAGCTCAAGGCGACACCACACGAGGAAAGGGATTGTAGTAGACATGAGGGTAGGAGTCAGTGTACTCATCCACGCAGTCCAGCTTGACGTAACCCACCTATTGAAAATGCTAGGTTCAATGTCACGATAGCTAACGTTGTCGTATTGCTTCGCATTCGAGGTGTAAAATCCACCCAGAAGTTGTGTGTGGGATTTGATACTTTGTACATATTTAGTTGTTGTGATTATACTTTTGTTCTGCGTAGGCAGTATAGTGAAGAGGGTTTGGAGCAAGAGGAATTTATCAATAATGCTCTGGTTGACATGTATGCAAAATCTGGTATCCTTGGAAAAGCCCAAGAAGTATTTGACAATATGTCAGATGAAGATGTCGTATCCTGGACAACACTGATTGCAGGCTATGCTGAACATGAACCATTTGTCAAGGCACTTGCTTCTTATCATCACATGTAATTAGAGGGTGTCTGTCCAGATGTTGTCACTATTGCTTGTGCCTTGAAAGCTTCTATGTGCATGAAAGATTTGAGTAAGGGCCAAATCATTCACATGAAGATTGGTTTAAAAGGATTTGAACAAGATCTTCCTATTACTAATACACTTGTTGGACTATATGTACAATGTGGCTTACTTTTGGATGCCTAAGACATTTTTGACAAGCTCTCAGTCCATAATGTAATTTCATGGACAGCTCTAATTGTAGAATATGTTGAACATGGATTTAAGCGAGAAGCCATTTCTGTGCACTCATGACCTCTTTTTCTTCCATAATCTCAGTAGAATTTAACCTTGTATTTGTTATTGGTAGAAATAAAACAAAGTCTTGGCATCATTTTCTCATTTTGCTTATTCACGTGATTGAACTTCTATCCTGAAATTAGTCACGGTCTTCTGTAGACGCGACTTTGCTTTCGAAAACCCTTCAACATCTTTGGTGAACCAGACGTGAAAGCGTTGCATTAAATTTCAGGATGGGAGATACTTCAGCATCCATTTCAGCCTCTTCTATGATTCCTGCTGTGTCCTCTACTTCAGCTCCATTGACTGCTACTTCAAGTACTTCAACGGATGATCTAAAGCAGATTTTACAGAATATGTCTGTGTATATGCAGCTTCAAAATCAGTAGACACAATTGTATATGCAGCAGCAGCAGCAACAATTGCATCAACAACAGTTTTCTCAGCAAAGGAAACTATATTCGGAGCAGGAGAATGCAATCAACGCGACTAAGGCAATTGAAGCAGTTGAGAATGAGAATAAGCTATTTGATGGCCGTAATGTTTTAGCATATTTGAAGACATATGAGATCAAGATGGGATTTTTTGGAGTACCTGCTGGACTTATGAGTAAGTATTTCCTTCGTCTTGTCACACCCGCCTTGAGGGAAAATGTGACTGATCTTTTTATTCAAAATTCACATTGGCAAGATTTTAAGAAGGCCCTGAAAGAAGAGTATTTCCTTGAGGACTTTGGGATGGCTACACGGCGATCATTTTGAGAGTGGATCTACATGCCAAACAAAGGTCTAGCTGCTTCAGAGTTGATACGAGAATTTGAAGAGAGGTATAGTCGGCTTGATGCCATTAAACAAATAGCATTGGATGTTGAAAAAGTTGAGCTTTTCTTGCAAGCTGCAGATCGTGCTCTTTAGGAAGAATTAGGAGAGCTTCTTGAGGATTGCATGAAGCCTATGGGTCTTAAAATGGATTGGCAAGATGCCCAGGATGCAGTCTCGACTTTGACCAAGAGGAGGATATGGAAGACTCGCCTACAGAATGGATCTATGACACCGACGCCGTCTTTTGCTCCTATGCCTGCTTCTATCCCTATTATTTCTTCTCTTCCTCAGCCAATTTCTTGGCCTATGCCAGTGCCTACTGTTTCTACTCCTCCTGTTCCTCTTGTTCCAAGATCGATGCCGGCTCCTTCTACTCCAAAACCATCCACTCTGTCGGTGCCTTCCTCTCTTGATGATATAATCAAAGGCATAACGGATTTGACACTAGAGTCAGTTAAAGTAGAATTGGTGGGAAAATTGAAAGAGCAGCTTGCTTCGACTGTGCCTACTATTTCTTCTAGTGCTCCTACTGCACCTAGGAGAGATCGAAGATGTATTTGGTGTGATAGTATAGACCATCAGCATTGTAGGATTGTGAATCTTTTCACGATGCAAGGAGGAAGAATTTGGTATTTTGGGGACAAGGTGGTAAGATTTGGTTGACTGAAAGAGGAGCTCCACTTGCTACCAATTTTGGGAAAGGCGGAATGAAGAAGTTAGTGGATGACATGGCTGCGCGTACTTCTTATGTGGTAGCTAGAGGAGATGCTTCTACATATGGAGTTCAGATTGAGAAAGGATCAGAGAATCAGTCAGCATTATGGACTTATGCTATGGAGACGGCAAACAAGGGAAAAATTCAGCAAACTGTTTTGACTAGTGTAGGCTCTAGCATTAGATCTGAGACAGGTTGGGATTCGCCTGTTGATAGGTACACTATTTATGCCTACTTGGCTAAGTCTCAGGGAGCAGATGTACTTGTTGAGAAGAAGCGTAAGAGGGATGAAGAAAATCCAAGTGCAGCTAAAAAGACTAGAGGGACTGATTTTGTTACTCCACCTACTGCAGGACTATCTTTGAGACCAGGACCAGAACGACAGAAGGAAGATGCTCAAAAGAAAGAAAAGAGGCAAGAGCCTAGAGAGAGAAAGCAGCCAGGGTTTAGATTGATGTCCGATATTGAGACATCTACTGACATGAAGAAAATGTTTAATGATAAGATACTTGGCAGTGAGATGACTTTTACTATTTCTGAGGTTTTGGGCATCTCGAAAAGAGAGTTTCAAGATCAGTTCCAAGACGTCCTGAAGAGGAAAATACATGCATTGTCTACTACTGATACATAGGGAGTTTTGATTGGGGAGTTGGATGATGATGAGGATGAGGTTATGGTTGAGAATGCTTCTATTTTCCCACAGATAGAGAAGAGGGTTTAGCCTATGCATTATGCTGAAACTGATGAGCCTGTCTTGATACCGCGTAGTCACTTTTCGCGGAGTCATTGTGCTAGGGCAACTACAGAGACAATGGTAAAAATTGGAGAGAAATAGGTGCCTTATGTTGCTTTGGTGGATCATGGTTCAGAGATTAATCTCATAGTTCGTGGAGTTTATGAAAGTAATAGATGGCCTATGGATGTAGAGCATGGGTGGCGTATGAGAGCCGCCAACAACACTGCAGGTGGTTTGTATGCTGCATGTCCTAGTGTCAGGGTTTCTATTGGAGATGTAGAGGAGGATTTCCATTTCTTTGTGCAGGATTCATGCTCTTATCCCATAATTCTTGGACAACCATTCATCACAGAGATGCGCATGGAAACAAAGGTAATGGATGATGGATCTGCTTATGCATGGATTCGCAGTAAAGATGGCATGAGAGCAGTTCAGTTTATGACTGTGTGTGTGAATCATGTTAGAAACAGGGATACTCTTAGAGATGCACCTTTGCCCACTGTGAGGGATTCGGGTTTTCATTAGGTACCGCTGTTCCGCGAGACGACGATGGTACAGAGCAGAGGAGATTGGAGTTCTCGCCTCCTGGCAACAGTGTTTTCTCCTCCAGTTTTGTTGGGATTTCAACAAACGGTTCGATGAGTTATCAGAAGACTTCTAAGTTGCCTAGAGCTGCCAGGCAATACATATGCAGGAAGGAGAAAAATTTGAAAAATATAGGAATTTTAGAGGATGATGAGCACATAGATGGGATGTATGACAGTATGATTTGTGCAAATACGATGACAAAGATGGGAAATATGCTGAAAACTGATATGCAGAGTTGTCATAGTAATGTATTAGTGCAATCCTTGGACATGTTTCATGAAATTGTAGATTTTGTGTCACAGATTGAATCAGAGGCTGAGGTGATTCAGCAAAAAGTGTTGAGTGGTGAAGAAATTCAGCAAACAGAGTTTCCAGTTGATTATGATCAGCTTACAAAGACACTGAGGGCTGAAAACTTTCAGCCAACAGAGTTTACTGCTGAAATATTTCAGCATCCAGAGTTTAGGGCTGTTCCTATGCAGTCCATAGAGCAGAGGGCTGAGGATATTCAGCCATTGGAGTGCAGAATTGCTGATTTACAGCAAGATTTGAGTAATGTAGAGGATCATAATGAAGCCAGGGTTGACACAAAATACAAGACTATGGATAAGAAGGTGAAGCTAGTAGCTGTACCACTTCCACCTGACAGTGATTAGCAAATAGAGAGGTTTTCCAAACAGCCAATTTTGAGGAATCTGGAACATATAGGCCATAAATTTTCAGCAAAGACTCTTGCTGAATTGAAAATTGGAAATGGTGATTTCTTGCTACCTATAGAGAAGCAATGCTTTCAGGAGATGCTTGAGCGACATGGAAGGGGTTTTGCTTTTTTCCCGCATGAGATTGGATGTGTAAATCTAGATATTGTTGCTTCTATGGTGATCTTTACTATTCCTCATATTCCATGGAACCTCCAACCTATTCCAGTGCCTAAGGCACACCTGCCAAAGCTGATTGATTTATTGAATGAGAAAATCAGGATGGGAATTCTTGAGCCTTCATCTCCACCATACTCAAATAGGTGGTTTACGGTTCCAAAGAATAATGGAACTCTCCGATTTATACAGGACATGCAGCCAGTAAACAGAGTTACTATCATGAATGTTGGTATAGGTCCAGTTGTGGATGAGTTTGCAGAAGCATTTGCTGGACGTTGTCGAAGGGTTTGTGAAAGGAAAGTCGCGTCTTCAAAAGACCTTGATAAATTTCAAGATAGAAGATCAATCTAGCGAGATCAGATTCAATTTAAAAACTCAATTTCAGATAATATGAGACATATAATCAGCTACATCTGATTGAGAGCATCTCCAGTAAACGTCTTGACAAAAACGTCCATTTCTTCATGTTCAGTTGAAGAATTATATAATATGTCAATCTGCTGGTCCTTTATAGATGTTTTGTTTCTATATGCCTGTTCTTCTAAAGTTTCCCTTGGGGTATGTTCCTTAGACATATCATGATTGCTTGAGCATTCATCCACTTTCATGTAAATTCTCATGCTTCACATCATACTTTCCAGATTAGAGAAATCCGAAGGTGGCTTTGACAGGGCATCATCATGAGACTGGTCTTTTGTGTTCAGCTGTAAACAACTCACATCTGAAATTACTTCAGATGATTCTACCATTGTACTCTCAGTTTCGGTCTGGGTTTGTTTGGTAGACTGAATTGTCTCTCCAGCATTTAGAACATCTTAGAGAGCTCTCTTATGCTTAAATATACTTGCACTGTCAGGAAGTTCAGATGAGTCCATTTTATTCACATCCACACTCACTAAACCCCTTCCTATAGATGATTCAGTGCTTTCTATTGCTTCTGTACCACTTTGTTTGGAGATCAAGTACGAACTTTGGGGTTCTTCTTCCAAAGCTAACCTACCATGCTGATCCGAATGCAAACACTGACGTTTTAATGAAACACCAAACAATTCCTCGTCTCTCTCATGTTTTCTTCCCTCCAAAGATGTCAACTGCAAATTCTCATTGCAAGTACCTCTGGAAGAACCAGCCTGGAATTGTCCACCATCTCTCAATCTCTTCTTGGGATCGCGACTCTTCAAGTCAAGATTCACACCTCCAGTAGATCCCAGAAGCTTATGGTCTTCCACAACAGTCTCTGCTGGTGACTTGAGGATTGTCACACCATCACTTTGCACTTCACTGGTACACAGGGAGATTTGCGAATGAACCTGAACCAACTCAGAGGTAGGGCTAGGAGGTCTACATTGCAATGAGTGAGAGCCAACTGAATCTTGCTGGATTTCCTTGTGGATATTGCATAAAGTAGTATCAACCTGGGAAATTCCTTTAACTAGGAAGACGGGTTAGTGCAGATAGAAACTTCTCACAATATGAACTGGCTGCAGTCAGATGATCGTGCACACCTTCCTCCAAGCAAGACTCAGGAACAGTCTCCAGTTGTTCAGCCACACAATCTGGACTACTTTCAGATGCATCAGAGTGATCTGATGGTAGAGTTGTGTCCGGTAATTCAGCACCGCCTGAATTTGTAGCATTATTAGTAAGTTTGTTTTTGCTCCTCGTGTAAGTGATCTCACCAAAACCTCCATTCGGTTTATCTGCAGTGTTAGGGATATCTATTATTAAATCATTGTTCTGTCTTGGAACATTGATATCACAAAACTGTTCCTCCGAAGTCCTTTCCTTCCTATATCCAGAATTCAGCGCTGTTTACTGACTACTCTGTGGTGGAAGACGAAGAGGAAACTTCCCACATCACGGCAAAGCCCAGGCTCTATATCTCCTTAATTCCACTTTCCAATCCATGTTTAATTCCCTCTTGTCGACCCTCAGGATTTTCTTCTCCTTCACAGCAACGTCTTGTGATCGATTTCAGATTGTCAGGAAGAAATTTTACACTTCAGCACCTCCATCGTTCTGCATCGTCTTCTGTCACTTTTATCGTCTCCTTCGTCAATGATCTCAGTCCGTCTCATCACCTTACACGACTCCCATGTCTTGTGGCATGACATTCAAAAAAAAAAGAAGCGTTGTCCCCACTGCTCCAATGCGAGCGTAGATTTTGTATACAAGGGAGTAAATTCCCAATAATAGGGGTCTGTCTGCCTCATGTTACGCACAGCAAAGCCGTTCCAGTGAATCCTTTCTTGCCGCGTTCCTCCCTCCCAAAATACCTCTTTTTTTTTCAAAATAGCTCCCCTTCTTTTCTTCATTCGTATCCTCTGTTCCCCTTTTTTCCCTCCTTCTTTAGCTTTTCAAAAATCCCCTCTTTTTCCTCTTTCTTTCGTGTTTTCTTTTCCCCTTTTGTTTCCTCTCAAATTAGCTTCCCTCTAGAATCAGAAAAGCACCAAGGAAGAGTAGGCCCAAAGTAGCCGCGAGCTGTAATGCCAAAGAACCTCAATCGAAAGTGTTCCCACTCGGAAGAAAAGCACAATTTCAGCATCACATGTGTATGTAAGCATATTGAATGCATGTCAAAGGTTCAAACTTTTCTGTTCTGTAAAATCCACTCAGCTGAGTACATGAACAATAGTACTAATGAATTTTGGCAAGCAGTGGTTCCATGATCAAGGATAACACATGAGCCTCATGTTCATCTGAAAATTCACTAGTCTTCTTAAACTCCCTTGTTGATACCATTTGCATCTTCAGCATAAGCAAACAACTTGTGAAGCTCGGAAAAACCATACTCATTGCAGATCTAGAACCCGTTCTCCTTCTAATTTGTTTATACCAAATATCAGATTCAATCCCAAACAGCGCTTGTCTCTTCTGTAAAATTGAACATGAACCAACTGAAAGAAAAATGTTCAAGCAAAGCAAAGCACAACGTCTACGCCAAAGTATGTACAAAGTAACAAATCTCATGTACAACTTTTGGGTGGTTTTCACACCTCAAATGCGCAGCAATACGACATCCACCCCCTCTAATCCTGCGCATCCTCCGGATGGGCCAACTACCCATGATCATTATCATCAAGATCCACAAACAAATCAATCTCTTCGTTATGCATTACCGGTAGATCAACAAGATTTCCAGCCATATCATCTGTCTCTTCCACTGGAGTTTCTTGTCGTTGCTCTTCTCTCGAAAATTCTTCCAATGCATAATCCTCATCATCTCTTTTCTTGAAAATCTTGATTCTTTTTCCAGCAATTGGCACTCTAAGCATTGTTCCATCCAATTCTGTCAGCTCATATGTTGCATTGTCAAAGACATGTCTGACTATGTATGGCCCAAACCATCTTTTCACCATCTTCCGAAGTGCAGTATGCTGATTTTCAAGGCTGCTATCAAAGACCAATACCCAATCTCCCTCTTCTATTACTCTAGGCCGCAAGCGATGCCTGCTATCAAACCTGTCCTTGTTCCTTAGTCTAGCAACTTTCAACCTGTCAATAGCTAGCTGAATATCCTCAGGTCTCCTCTCCAACTGTCGAATCCGAAGAGCTAAGAGCTCCTCTCTCGTCAAATCCTCCTGCCATGGTAAAACTGACCAAGTCAAAGCACAAGTCTCAATCGGCATAACTGGTTTCCGACCATACATCAACTCTGCAGGCATATATCCTGTAGTAACACTATGTGTCGTACGATCAGCCCATAAAGCAAATGGTAGAAGTCTCGGCCATTCTCCAATCCGTCCTCTGCATGCTTTGGCTAATGCTTTCACTATTGGCGGATGCCCTCTTTCACTCTTCCCATTTCCCTCTGGATTGTATGCTGTGGTTAGAGCCAATTTGATTCCTAGCTGAGAGAAAAACTCCCTAGCTTCATCTGCATCCAATTCACCACGATCCGCAGTGATCTTACCCACACAACCATACCTGCAGAAAATTTCCTCCAATAAGAACTTACACACTGCACTAGTGGTCTTCGTTCTTAAAGATCTACCCTCAACATGATTGGTAAGATCCTCTCTAGCCAAAACAATGTACCTCATCTGCCATAGACCCATAGGCATGGTAACCAAATCAACTACCCACTTATAATGAATGCATAGCGGATAGGTCGGATGAAGCTCATCTCTATGACGCACTACTGAATGCATCTGGCAGTCTCTGCAAGTCTCAACAAAGTGAGAAACATCTCTGTACATGCCTTTCCACCAATATTTCTCCCTGATCTTCTCATAAGTAGCCCATACTCCTCTATGACCAGCCCAAGGACTCTCATGAAACTCCCTCATCACCTGTAACTGTGTCTCTCTATCGCAGACAACCCGCAAAGGTAATCCGCCTCTTTTCTTCGGATGCTTCCAAAGAAATCCATCCTTGAGAAAATATCCATAGGCTTTTCTTCTGATCTTCTTGAACTCTTCATCTGTCCATTCATCTCTTTTGCTTAGTGTACTAAGGTACCTGCCAATCTGCAACCAATCTCCAACATAGAGCTCTTCTGTAAAAGCCACAATATCATAAACATGACAAACATGATCAACCATAGTGGCTGAAATTTCTGTATCATCCTCTTCTGCAAGTAGAGTCTCCTCATCATCATACCTGGCTCTAGACAACATATCTGCCACTGGATTATCCTTCCCTGCTATGTGTTTAAATTCCGGATTTAATGACTTGATGTATGCAATCCATCTCAACATGGCTATATCTGGAGTAGAGCAACTCGTGATCATACCAATCAATGGCAAGCAATCTGTCTCTACCAAAACTGAAGCTCCAATAAAGTACTCCTTGTCACATTTGAGAGCCGTCACAATCCCCAATAACTCTCTCTTGATTTGCGGATATCTCCTCTGTCTCTCGTTTAGGACTTTCGCCCCAAACCGAATAGCATACCTATTTCCATCTGCATCATCTTGACCCACAGCCCAACCTATGCCAATTGGACTAGTGTCAACTGTCAATACAATAGGCCTTTCACAATTATAATCCGCTTTCCTGAGAGTAGGAGCATTCTGCAATAACTTCTTCAATTTCCGCATGGCTTTTGTGTGACTCTCATCCCAATAAAATTTCTGCCCCTTTCGAAGCAGCTGATACAAACAATCTGCAATGTGTGCAAAATGAGGTATCCAAATCATATAAAACACACAAGCACCAATGAATCTCCGTACCTCAGAAGTGGTAGAACAATACTCAGCAATCTTGCCTATAGCATTCACCTTATCAGGTGAGGGTTTCCTGCCATAATATCCACACATATGCCCAACAATGACAACCTCATTCACTCCAAAAACAGATTTTTGCCCTGAAAGTGTCAAGTTCACTTCTTCTAACCTGGCCAAAATCTTCTCACATGCTGAAATATGATCAGCCACAAAGTATCTGCATCCCTGCTCATTTAGGCTCTCATTCTTCTCTTCTTCTGCACACCCCTTAATGGGCACATCATCCAAGAAAGGCATAGTAAGCTGAGGTATGTAATCACGAAGGACCTTATGCATGGCATTCATCATATGCGCAACAGAATTAGTGGCACCTTGAGGCAAGGTACACATCCTGACAAGCCCAATAGGAGTTCTCATGGTGGTTATATCCCTGCTTTCCAAAGCCAGCTGAAACTGATCATAACCTGAATACAAATCACCCAAAGAATAGATGGCACGTCCAGCAAATGCCTCTGCAAACTCATCCACAACTGGACCAATACCAACATTCCTGATAGTAACTTTGTTCACTGGCTGCATGTCCTGAATAAATCGAAGAGTACCATTCTTCTTTGGAACTGTAAACCACCTGTTTGAGTATGGTGCAGATGAAGGCTCAAGGATTCCCATCCTGATCTTCTCATTCAATAAATCAATCAGCTTTGGCAAGTGTGCTTTAGGCACTGGAATAGGTCGGAGATTCCATGGAATATGAGGAATAGTAAAAATAACCATAGGAGCAACAATATCAGGATTCACACATCCAATCTCATGTGGGACAAAAGCAAATCCCCTTCCATGACGCTCAAGCATCTCCTGAAAGCATTGCTTCTCCATGGGTAACAAGAAATCACCATTTCCAATTTTCAATTCAGCAAGTGTCTCTGCTGAAAATTTATGACCAATATGCTCCGGATTCCTCAAAATTTGCTGTTTAGCAGCCCTCTCTATTTGCTGATCACTGTCAGGTGGAAGCGGTACAGCAACCGGCTTCACCTTCTTATCCACAGTTTTGTACTTCGTGTCAACCCTGGCTTCATTATGCTCTTCTGCATTACATAAACCTTGCTGTAAATCAACAATTCTGCATTCCAATGGCTGAATATTCTGAGCCCTCTGCTCTATGGACTGCATAGGAACAGCCCCAAACTCTGAATGCTGAAATATTTCAGCAGTAAACTCTGTTGGCTGAAAATTTTCAGCCCTCTGTCTCTCTGAAAGCTGATCATAACCAGCTGGAAACTCTGTTTGCTGAATTTCTTCAGCACTCAATACTCTTTGCTGAGTTACCTCAGCCTCTGACTCAATCTGTGACACAAAATCTGCAATTTCATGAAACATGTCCAGGGATTGCACTAATACATTACCATGACAATTCAGCATATCAGTTTTCAGCATATCTCCCATCTCTGTCATCGTATCTGCACAAATCACACTGTCATACATACCATCTATGTGCTCATCATCCTCCAAAATTCCTGCATTTTTCAAATTTTTCTCCTTCCTGCATATATACTGCCTGGCAGCTCTAGACAATTTAGAAGTCCTCTGATAGCTCATTGAACTGTTTGCTGAAATCCCAACATAACCGGAGGAGAAAACACTGCTGCCAGGAGGCGAGAACTCCAATCTCCTCTCCTCTGTACCACCGTCGTCTCGCGAAACGGCGGTACCTAATGAAAACCCGAATCCCTCACAGTGGGCAAGGGTGCATCTCTGAGAGTATCTCTGTTTCTAACATGGTTCACACATACAGTCATAAACTGAACTGCTCTCATACCATCTTTACTGCGAATCCGTGCATAAGCAGATCCATCATCCATGACCTTTGTCTCCATGCGCATCTCTGTAATGAATGGCTGACCAAGAATTATGGGATAAGAGCATGAATCCTGCACAAAGAAATGAAAATCCTCCTCTACATCACCAATAGAAACCCTGACACTAGGGCAAGCAGCATATAAATCACCTGCAGTGTTATTGGCGGCTCTCATACGCCACCCATGCTCTACATCCATAGGCCATCTGTTACTCTCATAAACTCCACGAACAATGAGATTAATCTCTGAACCATGATCAACCAATGCAACATAAGGCACCTGTTTTTCTCCAACCTTTACCATCGTCTCTGTAGTTGCCCTAGCCCAATGGCTCCGCGAAAAGTGACTACGCGGTATCAAAACAGGCTCATCAATTTCAGCATAATGCATAGGCTGAACCCTCTTCTCTACCTGCGGCAAAACAGAAGCATTATCAACCATAACCTCATCATCATCCTCATCCAACTCTCCAATCAAAACTCCCTGTGCATCAGTGGTTGACAATGCATGTCTTTTCCTCTTCAGGACCTCCTGAAACTGATCCTGAAACTCTCTTTTTGAGATGCCCAAAATCTCGGAAATAGTGAAAGTCACCTCACTGCCAAGTATCTTATCATTAAAGATTTTCTTCATGTTTGTAGATGTCTCAATATCGGACATCAATCTGAATCCTGGCTGCTTTCTCTCTCTAGGCTCTTGCCTCTTTTCCCTCTTTTGAGCATCCTCCATCTGTCGATCTGGCCCTGATCGTGAAGACGGTCCTGCAGTAGGTGGAGTAACAAACTCACCCCCTCTAGTCTTCTTAGCTGCACTTGGATTTTCTTCATCCCTCTTACGCTTCTCCTCAACAAATACATCTGCACCATGAGATTTAGCCAAATAAGCATAAATAGAATACCTGTCAACAGGCGAGTCCCATCCTGTCTCTGATCTGATGCTAGAGCCTGCGCTAGTCAAAACAGTTTGCTGAATTTTCCCCTTGTTTGCAGTCTCCATAGCATAAGTCCATAGTGCGGACTGAGTCTCTGATCCCTTCTCAATCTGTACTCCATATGCAGAAGCATCACCTCTAGCCGTCACATAAGAAGTACGGGCAGCCATGTCCTCCACTAACTTCTTCATTCCACCTTTACCAAAGTTGGTAGCAAGTGGAGCTCCTGTCTCAGTCAACCAAATCTTACCATCTTGCCCCCAATATACCAAATTCTGCCTCCTTGCATCCTGGAAAGAGTCACAATCCCTGCAATGCTGATGCTCCGTACTATCACACCAAATACATCTCCGATCTCTCCTAGGTGCACTAGGAGCACTCCTAGGTGCAATAGGAGCACTAGAAGAAGTAGCAGGCGCAGTCAAAGCAAACTGCTCCTTCAACTTACCCACCAACTCCGCTTTGACTGACTCAAGTGTCAAATCTGTGATTCCTTTGATTATGTCATCAAGAGAAGTAGGCACGGATGGAGCGGATGGTTTTGGAGCAGAAGGTGTAGGCATCGGTCGTGGAACAGGAGGAATAGGTGGAGTAGAAACAGTAGGCACTGGCATAGGCCAAGAAACTGGCTGAGGAGGAGAAGAAATAACAGGAATAGAAGTAGGCATAGGAGCAGATAATGGTGTAGGTGTCATGGAACCATTCTGTAGGCGAGTCTTCCATATCCTCCTCTTGGTCAATGTCGAGACTGCATCCTGAGCATCCTGCCAATCAGTTTTAAGACCCATAGGCTTCGTGCGATCTTCAAGAAGCTCACCCAATTCTTCTTGAAGAGCAGGATCTGCATCTTGCAAGAAAAGTTCAACTTTTTCAACATCTAATGCTCTTTGTTCAATGGCATCAAGCTGACTATACCTTTCTTCAAATTCTCGAATCAACTCTGAAGCAGCAAGACCTTTGTTTGGCATGTAGACCCACTCTCGGAATGACCGTCGAGTAGCCATACCAAAGTCCTCAAGGAAATATTCTTCTTTAAGAGCCTTCTTAAAATCTTGCCAATGTGTATTTTGAATAAATAAATCAGTCACCTTTGTCCTCAAAGCAGGTGTGACAAGTCGAAGGAAGTACTTACTCATAAGTCCAGCAGGAACTCCAAAAAATCCCATCTTGATCTCATATGTCTTCAAATATGCTGAAACATTACGCCCATCAAACAGCTTCTTCTCACTCTCAACTGCTTCAATAGCCTTAGTCGCGCTGTTTGCATTCTCCTGCTCCGAATAGAGTTGCCTTTGTTGAGACAACTGCTGTTGATGCAATTGTTGTTGCTGCTGCATATACATTTGTGTTTGCTGATTTTGGAGCTGCATATACATGGACATATTCTGCAAAATCTGTTTTAGATCCTCCGTTGAAGTACTTGACGCAGCTGTCATGGATGGAGCAGAAGTAGACGCAGCTGGAGTTGAAGAAGAGGCTGAAATAGAGGCTGAAGAATCTCCCATCCTGAAATTTCTGCGACGCTTTCACGTCGGCTTCACCAAAGATGTCGAAGGGTTTGTGAAAGGAAAGTCGCGTCTTCAAAAGACCTTGATAAATTTCAAGATAGAAGATCAATCTAGCGAGATCAGATTCAATTTAAAAACTCAATTTCAGATAATATGAGACATATAATCAACTACATCTGATTGAGAGCATCTCCAGTAAACGTCTTGACAAAAACGTCCATTTCTTCATGTTCAGTTGAAGAATTATATAATATGTCAATCTGCTGGTCCTTTATAGATGTTTTGTTTCTATATGCCTGTTCTTCTAAAGTTTCCCTTGGGGTATGTTCCTTAGACATATCATGATTGCTTGAGCATTCATCCACTTTCATGTAAATTCTCATGCTTCACATCATACTTTCCAGATTAGAGAAATCCGAAGGTGGCTTTGACAGGGCATCATCATGAGACTGGTCTTTTGTGTTCAGCTGTAAACAACTCACATCTGAAATTACTTCAGATGATTCTACCATTGTACTCTCAGTTTCGGTCTGGGTTTGTTTGGTAGACTGAATTGTCTCTCCAGCATTTAGAACATCTTAGAGAGCTCTCTTATGCTTAAATATACTTGCACTGTCAGGAAGTTCAGATGAGTCCATTTTATTCACATCCACACTCACTAAACCCCTTCCTATAGATGATTCAGTGCTTTCTATTGCTTCTGTACCACTTTGTTTGGAGATCAAGTACGAACTTTGGGGTTCTTCTTCCAAAGCTAACCTACCATGCTGATCCGAATGCAAACACTGACGTTTTAATGAAACACCAAACAATTCCTCGTCTCTCTCATGTTTTCTTCCCTCCAAAGATGTCAACTGCAAATTCTCATTGCAAGTACCTCTGGAAGAACCAGCCTGGAATTGTCCACCATCTCTCAATCTCTTCCTGGGATCGCGACTCTTCAAGTCAAGATTCACACCTCCAGTAGATCCCAGAAGCTTATGGTCTTCCACAACAGTCTCTGCTGGTGACTTGAGGATTGTCACACCATCACTTTGCACTTCACTGGTACACAGGGAGATTTGCGAATGAACCTGAACCAACTCAGAGGTAGGGCTAGGAGGTCTACATTGCAATGAGTGAGAGCCAACTGAATCTTGCTGGATTTCCTTGTGGATATTGCATAAAGTAGTATCAACCTGGGAAATTCCTTTAACTAGGAAGACGGGTTAGTGCAGATAGAAACTTCTCACAATATGAACTGGCTGCAGTCAGATGATCGTGCACACCTTCCTCCAAGCAAGACTCAGGAACAGTCTCCAGTTGTTCAGCCACACAATCTGGACTACTTTCAGATGCATCAGAGTGATCTGATGGTAGAGTTGTGTCCGGTAATTCAGCACCGCCTGAATTTGTAGCATTATTAGTAAGTTTGTTTTTGCTCCTCGTGTAAGTGATCTCACCAAAACCTCCATTCGGTTTATCTGCAGTGTTAGGGATATCTATTATTAAATCATTGTTCTGTCTTGGAACATTGATATCACAAAACTGTTCCTCCGAAGTCCTTTCCTTCCTATATCCAGAATTCAGCGCTGTTTACTGACTACTCTGTGGTGGAAGACGAAGAGGAAACTTCCCACATCACGGCAAAGCCCAGGCTCTATATCTCCTTAATTCCACTTTCCAATCCATGTTTAATTCCCTCTTGTCGACCCTCAGGATTTTCTTCTCCTTCACAGCAACGTCTTGTGATCGATTTCAGATTGTCAGGAAGAAATTTTACACTTCAGCACCTCCATCGTTCTGCATCGTCTTCTGTCACTTTTATCGTCTCCTTCGTCAATGATCTCAGTCCGTCTCATCACCTTACACGACTCCCATGTCTTGTGGCATGACATTCAAAAAAAAAAGAAGCGTTGTCCCCACTGCTCCAATGCGAGCGTAGATTTTGTATACAAGGGAGTAAATTCCCAATAATAGGGGTCTGTCTGCCTCATGTTACGCACAGCAAAGCCGTTCCAGTGAATCCTTTCTTGCCGCGTTCCTCCCTCCCAAAATACCTCTTTTTTTTTCAAAATAGCTCCCCTTCTTTTCTTCATTCGTATCCTCTGTTCCCCTTTTTTCCCTCCTTCTTTAGCTTTTCAAAAATCCCCTCTTTTTCCTCTTTCTTTCGTGTTTTCTTTTCCCCTTTTGTTTCCTCTCAAATTAGCTTCCCTCTAGAATCAGAAAAGCACCAAGGAAGAGTAGGCCCAAAGTAGCCGCGAGCTGTAATGCCAAAGAACCTCAATCGAAAGTGTTCCCACTCGGAAGAAAAGCACAATTTCAGCATCACATGTGTATGTAAGCATATTGAATGCATGTCAAAGGTTCAAACTTTTCTGTTCTGTAAAATCCACTCAGCTGAGTACATGAACAATAGTACTAATGAATTTTGGCAAGCAGTGGTTCCATGATCAAGGATAACACATGAGCCTCATGTTCATCTGAAAATTCACTAGTCTTCTTAAACTCCCTTGTTGATACCATTTGCATCTTCAGCATAAGCAAACAACTTGTGAAGCTCGGAAAAACCATACTCATTGCAGATCTAGAACCCGTTCTCCTTCTAATTTGTTTATACCAAATATCAGATTCAATCCCAAACAGCGCTTGTCTCTTCTGTAAAATTGAACATGAACCAACTGAAAGAAAAATGTTCAAGCAAAGCAAAGCACAACGTCTACGCCAAAGTATGTACAAAGTAACAAATCTCATGTACAACTTTTGGGTGGTTTTCACACCTCAAATGCGCAGCAATACGACAACGTGCCATCTATTCTTTAGGTGATTTGTATTCGAGATATGATCAGTTTCAGCTGGCTTTGGAAAGCAGGGACATAACCACCATGAGAACTCCTATTGGGCTTGTCAGGATGTGTATCTTGCCTCAAGGTGCCACTAATTCTGTTGTGCATATGATGAATGCCATGCATAAGGTCCTTCGTGATTATATACCTCAGCTTACCATGCCTTTCTTGGATGATGTGCCCATTAAGGGGTGTGCAGAAGAAGAGAAAAATGAGAGTCTAAATGAGCAGGGATGCAGATACTTTGTGGCTGACTATATTTCAGCTTGTGAGAAGATTTTGGCCAGGTTAGAAGAAGTGAACTTGACACTATCAGGGCAAAAATTTGTTTTTGGAAGGAATGAGGTTGTCATTGTTGGACATATGTGTGGGTATTATGGCAGGAAACCCTCACCTGATAAGGTGGATGCTATAGGCAAGATTACGGAGTATTGTTCTACCACTTTAGAGGTACAGAGATTCATTGGAGCTTGTGTATTTTATATGATTTGGATACCTCATTTTGCACACATAGCAGATTGTTTATATCAGCTGCTTCGAAAGGGACATAAATTCTATTGGGATGAGAGCCACACTAGAGCCATGCAGAAATTGAAGAAGTTATTGCAGATTGCTCCTACTCTTAGGAAAGCGGATTATAATTGCAGAAGGCCTATTGTATTGACAGTTGACACTAGTCCAATTGGCATAGGTTGGGCTGTGGGTCAAGATGATGCAGATGGAAACATGTATGCTATTCGGTTTGGGGCAAAAGTCCTAAATGAGAGATAGAGGAGATATCCGCAAATCAAGAGGGAGTTACTAGGGATTGTTACGGCTCTCAAATGTGACAAGGAGTACTTTATTGGAGCTTCAGTTGTGGTTGAGAAAGATTGCTTGCCATTGATTGGTAAGATTACGAGTTGCTCTACTCCGGATATAGCTATGTTGAGATGGATTGCATATATCAAGTCATTAATTCCGGAATTTAAACATATAGCAGGAAAGGATAATCCAGTGGCAGATATGTTGTCTAGAGCCAGATATGATGATGAGGAGACACTACTTGTAGAAGAGGATGATGCAAAAATTTCAACCGCTAAGGTTGATCATGTTTGCCATGTCTATGATAGTATGGCTTTCATAGAAGAACTCTATGTTGGAGATTGGTTGCAGATTGGCAAGTACCTTAGTACACTAAGCAAAAGAGATGAATGGACAAATGAAGAGTTCAAGAAGATCAGAAGGAAAGCCTATGGTTATTTTCTCAAGGACGCATTTCTTTGGAAGCATCCGAAGAAAAGAGGTGGATTACCTTTGCGGGTTGTCTGCGATAGAGAGACACAGTTACAGGTGATGAGGGAGTTTCATGAGAGTCCTTGGGCTGGTCATAGAGGAGTGTGGGCTACTTATGAGAAAATAAAGGAGAAATATTGGTGGAAAGGCATGTATATAGATGTTTCTCACTTTGTAGAGACTGGCAGGGACTGCCAGATGTATTCGGTAGTGCGTCATCGAGATGAGCTTCATCCGACCTATCCACTATGCATTCATTATAAGTGGGTAGTTGACTCGGTTACTATGCCTATGGATCTATGGCAGATGTGGTATATTGTTTTGGCTAGAGAGGATCTTACCAATCATGTTGAGGGCAGATCTTTGAGAATGAAGACCACTAGTGCAGTGTGTAAGTTCTTATTGGAAGAAATTTTCTGCAAGTATGGCTGTGTGGGTAAGATCACTGCAGATTGCGGTGAATTGGATGCAGATGAAGCTAGGGAGTTTTTCTCTCAACTAGGAATCAAGTTGGCTCTAACCACAGTATACAATCAAGAGGGAAATGGGAAGAGTGAAAGAGGGCATCCGCCGATAATGAAAGCATTAGCTAAAGCATGCAGAGGACGGATTGGAGAATGGCCGAGACTTCTACCATTTGCTTTGTGGGCTGATCGTACGACTCACAATGTTACCATAGGATATATGCCTGCAGAGTTGATGTATGGTCAGAAACCTGTTATGCCGACTGAGACTTGTGCTTTGACTTGGTCAATTTTACCTTGGCAGGAGGATTTGACGAGAGAAGAGCTCTTAGCTCTTTGGATTCGACAGTTGGAGAGAAGACCAGAGGATATTCAGCTAGCTATTGATAGGTTGAAGGTTGCTAGACTAAGAATAAGGACATGTTTGACAGCAGGCATCGCTTGCGGCCTAGAGCAATAGAAGAGGGAGACTGGGTATTAGTCTTTGATAGCAGCCTTGAAAATCAGCATACTGCACTTCGGAAGATGGTGAAAAGATGGTTTGGGCCAGACATGTCTTTGATAACGCAACATATGAGCTGACAGAATTGGATGGGACAGTGCTTAGAGTGCCTATTGCAGGAAAAAGAATCAAGATTTTCAAGAAAAGAGGTGATGAAAATTATGCACTGGAAGAATTTGCAAGAGAAGAGCAACGAGAAGAAACTCCAATGGAAGAGACAAATGATATGACAGATAATCTTGTTGATATACCGAAAATGCATAATGAAGAGATTGATCTATTTGTTGATCTTGATGATAACGATCATGGGTAGTTGGCCCATCTGGAGGATGCGCAGGATTAGAGGGGGTGGATGTCGTATTGCTACACATTTGAGGTGTGAAATCCACCCAAAAGTTGTATGTGGGATTTGATACTTTGTACATATTTAGTTGTTATGATTATACTTTTGTTCTGCGTAGGCAGTATAGTGAAGAGGGTTTGGAGCAAGAGGAATTTATCAATAATGCTCTGGTTGACATGTATGCAAAATCTGGTATCCTTGGAAAAGCCCAAGAAGTATTTGACAATATGTCAGATCAAGATGTCGTAACCTGGACGACACTGATTGCAAGCTATGCTGAACATGAACCATTTATCAAGGCACTTGCTTCTTATCATCACATGTAATTAGAGGGTGTCTCTGTCTAGATGTTGTCACTATTACTTGTGCCTTGAAAGCTTCTATGTGCATGAAAGATTTGAGTAAGGGCCAAATCATTCACATGGAGATTGGTTTAAAAGGATTTGAACAAGATCTTCCTATTGCTAATACACTTGTTTGACTATATGTACAATGTGACTTACTTTTGGATGCCTAAGACATTTTTGACAAGCTCTCAGTCCATAATGTAATTTCGTGGACAGCTCTAATTGTAGAATATGTTGAACATGGATTTAAGCGAGAAGCCATTTTTGTGCCCTCATGACCTCTTTTTCTTCCATAATCTCAGCAGAATTCAACCTTGTATTTGTTATTGGAAGAAATAAAACAAAGTCTTGGCATCATTTTCTCATCTTGCTTATTCACCTGATTGAACTTCTATCCTGAAATTAGTCACAGTCTCCTGTAGACGCGACTTTGCTTTCGAAAACCCTTCGACAACATAAGGAAAGTGAAGCCATCTAGAGTACTGAGAAATCGACCATTGAAGATCGTAGGAGTGTGGTTCTCCATGGACTTTATAGTCATGAAAGGAGTGGATTACGATATCCTATTAGGCTAACCCCAGATGCGCAACACACGAGTCATAGAAGAAAGGGGTAATGGTTTGATCTTCCTAGGAAATCAAACTTAAGAAATAAGAGTGGAGATGGATACTTGGAAGACTACACCAGTCAAAATAGACACCATCTTGACTGTGCTCAAGGGTGACACTCAGGTTAGGAAATACTACAAGCCACTGAATAAGTATATCCCTTGCCCGGAGGATGAGCAAGATTGGATGCATGTTAGCCATAATCGATCTGCCATTCTCAAACAACGAGGAATACAAGCAAGCTGCTAAGGTAGTGAGTAATCTCAAAGGCATGCCGTCAGTGCCAATCTACACGATGGCTAGGAGCTCACATGGGCGACTTGCCTCTAGCATGTTTGACATCCCTAACAACAAACGAGACCTCCACCACAACATCTTAGAGCACTTGATAGACAAATTAGCTAGTAACCTAGCCGCAAATCTTAAACTACTCAAGGATCTCTTGGATAAACCCAAGTGGTAATGGACCAAGGTGCATGACTTAAACTTGATGTATGATTGGGCCTTAACCACCCACTAATAACAAGGAACCGCAAGTGGAAAATGACAAGCAATCAGATGAGGACGAGTTTGATGATGAGTAGGAAGACGGTTGTTTCTCCAATGTGAAGAGAGTGGAGAAGAGATTGATATGATAGAGTACAACACAAAGGGCATGAGATTGAACAAATACGGGCAGTCTCGAAACCATAGAAAAAGAGCCTCTTCACAATTGCGTAAGGAGTCACACAAATGGGTTGTGATCGCACCTAGTTGGAGCACATAGGAGCTATTGATTATGAAGAATGAGCGGGTTTGGCCCCGACCAAGTGCTACATCAATACTTAGAATGGAATCACCATCTGAGCTATGACCCCCTAGAGAGACTTCTTCTTCTAACAAAGATGGAGAGTTGACTCCGAGTCAAAGGTAAGCTCAGAAAATGACCCTAAGATACCTTGACCACCTAAGACCAAGCATACCAAAGGAGAAGGAGGAAAAGAGGAAACATCCTAGGGATCTACAAGCTGAGGAGTAGAGGAAGCCAAAAGACTTGCTGAAATGATTCATGAGATTTAAGAAGGGCCAGAGGGCGATATTCTTGATGTAATCATTGATGTCAAGATATCGACAATAACAAAAGCTTTTCTTAAGCTTTTTTTTAGAACAAAGCTCCAACCTGGCTCAACGGAAAACTATGGAAAGCCGCAAAAGTTCATTTATAAAAGCACAGAAGATTTAATTGAAAAGGAGGGTGGAATAATCTGACTGGTAAAGAGAAGCAACATCAAATCGTTGAAGATGGCGGGCAAGTTGGCATTTCGACAACAAATGGCAAGCAAATACTGCATCAACAAGATGCTTTCTTGTGTTGGAGCTGATAGGACTAGCCAGTTGATACCGGCAGATCAAGAATAAGCCTTATCTTAAATCTCGATATTGCCATGGTGTTTCTGATCAGACAACACCAAATTTGTCTCATTATGATTGCTTTGCTAATGGCCAATAATTGGCAGAAGGAAACATTGAGATTGCCTAAGCAATGCTTGCTTCAAATAGATTCTGCTATGAAGACTAGCTCTATCCATGAGATTCATGATATGATAGACATCTAGCTTTTTCCTACTTCCCTACAATCCCCTAAAATATGCATGATTATGTCTTCTCTCTTATAAAATAGCTGCACAGCTGAAAATTGCAAAAATGTCATTTGATCCTTAGTTGGGAAGTCTCAATATAAGCATCCTCCATACTACAAAATTTAGCTTCAAAGCTAGGTTGCATTTATATGGTCATATTATTAACAAATGTGTTTTACACATTTAATATCCTCATAAAATTCATATAATACCCTATTTAATTACCAATCTTTCAAATAAAATATTATTTTGTATGAGATATCATTAAAAATTTTAAATAAAAGTAAGAATTAGTCAAATTATATTATTTTTCATTATTATTTTTAATTCCTAATATTTATTTATCAATGATATGTAATTATTATAAGATATATATTTGGATTATTAATTATTAATTATTAGTGAATTATTCATATATATTAATAATGAATAGTTATAAAATATTAAATATTTATTACTTAATATTAATTTATTAGGTTATTAATTATTAATAATTAAGTAACATTAATATTAGTTAATAATCAATTTATTAGTCTCGAAGATGGATTTTTTGATTGAGTAGTTAATAAGATATATATTTGGATTATTAATTATTAATTATTAGTGAATTATTCATATATATATAAATAATGAATAGTTATAAAAATATTAAATATTTATTAATTAATACTAATTTATTAGGTTATTAATTATTAATAATTAAGTAACATTAATATTAGTTAATAATCAATTTATTAGTCTCGAAGATGGATTTTTTGATTGAGTAGCTTAAACCTCTTTAGCTTTTACCAAGGATGATAATCCACTAATCTTTTCTTTAATCCAATACGATAATCCATGTATTTTCTCATGTGTCCATATATTATACATTGTATTTTTTGGTGAAATGTCATATAATAGTCTCATATTTTTTGTATTATATAAATCATGTATTTGTATTAATGCAATGTAGTTTGAAAGGAGTTGACACCTTTACTCTTTTGAACTTTTTCTTTAGAGAGCTAATTCTAGGATTTAAATCCTTCCATTTCTTTAGAGAGATTCTAAATTCTATATTCTTCAAAGCTTTCTTGGCTTTCCAATCGAAATATTATTGCTAAAAGGAAAATTAATACTCTTCTTCGATGCTCCAGCTCTTTTACATGATAGGAGAAGGTAATATTACAAGAGGTGAAATGCAATGGGCCACTATTTTTTCTTTTTAGAAAAGATCTTAGCCATCAATTTATCATCAAGATCTAGATTGCAAAATTGTAATGTTTTAGGAACCCAGCATCTCTCCACCTTTTCAAGCCCTTGTTAAAAATCATTCTTGACTTGATCAGCTCGACTTTGTGTAATGAATGAAACTTAGAGGAGAGAGGAGAATGAGCTAAAGAGAGAGAACGAGAGAAACAAGAGGAGAAAGAGAGACTAGAAGAGGAGAGAGAAAGACAGAAAAGAGGGGAGAAAGAAGGAGGAAGCCATGAAAGCTAAAGATGAAGGTGAAGAGTAAGTTCTTGATAATCACTAGTTGCCCTAAACTGGGACTCTTACACCTTATATACCCCAGTCAGTGTGAATGGGTGTCTAACCCCTAGTTTCTATGTATCCCATTTGTTACAATCCATCCCCATCTTGAAGGTTTTTGCCCTAAAAAATGAAGATAATTAAAGGTAAGTGATAGGTGGGATTAAGGAGCGGGGTGTAGAGTACTACTCTGAGTCACATTACAATGAAAATGGAGGGGTAAAGCTAGGGACAACATGTTGTCCATGATAGGCCTGTTGATGTAAAATTGTCATAACTTTTGATAGGCTACTCCAAATGGGATGTGCTGTATGTCGAAAGGGAGCTTATGACAAGTACTTTTAGCCCAAAGTAGGATGCACATTCCTGAGGTGTGTGCAAGTACAAAAGTGTTCTAAAACAGTGTGTAGTCTCTGTAGAGGCAGGGGGTTGTCAAATGGGGGCAGCATAACTGGCTGGGTCATTGGGCCTTTTGGAGGTGAGGATATTCATTGATAATAGTGGCTAGGTTCTAGGAGGCTTCTTTTGGGGGTAGGTCTTGCCATTTGATGAGGTAATCCTTGATGGATCAAGATCTTATAAGTGCTTATCTCATTGCCCAATGATTGCTTCAGGGATATACTGAATGATACCTTCTTCATCTATGGGGGGACGTTCTTCCACATAGTCCATTGAGGTGCCAATGAAGGTTTTCAGCTGGCTGTCATGAAATACATTGTGGATCTTGGTGGTAGGGGAAAGCTCTAATTGGTAGGCCAAGTCACCAACTCTCTTTAAGATCTGATAAGGCCCATAGAAATGGTGGGTCAGCTTATTATTGCTGCCCTCTTTGAGAGCGGAGTAGCCGAACTTAGGCACTTTCAAGAGGACTAGTTCCCCTTCTTGGAATTCCAAATGATTTTTTTTCTCATCAGCATAGAGTTTCATGTGAGTTTGTGCCTTTTGAATATTCACTTTGCATTGCTAAAGTAGGGCATGCATGTGATCCAACTTGTCCTTACTCTGAGGGCTGATCATATCATTGAATAAGACTATAGGGAGGGGAACCTTATACTCGTATAATGCCTCAAAAGGGGAAACCCCAATGCTAGAGTGGGTGGAGTTATTATAGGAAAACTCAGTCAAGTGGAGCCACGTATCCCAACTGTGTTGTACATCATGGCAAAAGTTCCACAAATATGTCTCAAGCCATTTGTTTACTCTTTCACCCTAGCTATCAGTCTAGGGGTGGTATGCAGTTGATGGAGTAAGCTTGGTACCCATAGATGTGAAAACTATCTACCAAAAGTTGCTCATAAACTTAGCATCCTAATCATGTACTATGACTTGTGGTAAGCCATACAACTTGAAGACATATTCCATAAACTGAGTGGCCACCTGAGAGGCAATGTATTATGTCTTAGTGGGAATAAAGCGAGTAGCTTTGGTGAGGCCATCAACTACCACATATATATCGTTCTAACCTTTATTAGTCACAGGGAGGCTCGTGATGAAGTTTGTTGATATGAGTTCATTTCCCTTTAGATATAGGGAGGGGTTGGAGGCTCGTGATGAAGTTTGTTGATATGAGTTCATTTCCCTTTAGATATAGGGAGGGGTTGCAAGAGACAGATGGGTTTGAGTGCTCCTTGTTCTGTTGGCATGGGACACTTTTGGTCACAAAGTCCTTGACATCCCTCCATAAGCCTTTCCAATGAAAGCTCTCGACAATCTTGTCATATGTTTTGCAAACACCCAAGTGACTTGCTGTGGGACAAGAGTGCATCTCTTGCATGATCTTCTGTGTGAAGGGAGAAGTGTGTGGGATTACGATCTTGCCATGGGACCAAATAAGGCCATGCTTGAGATGATATTGGGAGTTTTCAGCCATGACCCTATGCTGTAATTTTTGGAAGATGTGGATAAAGTTATCATCTAAAAAATAAGCTTCTTGAAGCTCTTCAATCCAATCACTATGCAACTTTCAAATAGAGGATACTTTGCATGTCCACATTCGAGAGAGTAAATCAACCACTATGTTATCTTTGCCGCGAGTGTGAGAAATATCAAAGTCATAGTTTTGCAATGTTGCCACCCATCATCTTTGTTTAGGAGTCAAAGTAGAATGAGTCAGGAAGTACTGGAGGACTCAATGGTCACTTTTTACTCAAAAGTGGCTACCATACAAATAGTGGTGCCATTTCTTGATAGCATGGAGGATGGCCAACATCTCCTGTCATACACATTCATCTGCATCTCCTTATCATCAAGCTTGCGGCTCTCAAATGAGATCACATCATGCTCTTGCAGCAATAGTGCACCAATACCCTGCCATTGGCATCACAGTGAAAGGTAAACATCTTAGAGAAATCAAGGTAGACAAGGATGGGGGTGGAAGTAAGCATTTCCTTCAACAATTTGAATCTATGATCAGCAGTGGTATCCCAAAAGAATGATTACTTTTTTAATCGATCAGTCAAAGGTGCTACAATGGTGGCATAGTGCTTAATAAAGGGTCTATAAAATGAAGAGAGACCAAGGAAGCCACGTAATGAAGTGGTGGTGGATGGGGTGGGACAGTCCCTAATACATTGCACCTTCTTAAGGTCAGCCTCATGTATGCCATTTTTGCTCACAATGTGTCCCCAGTACTCCATAGATGTCTACATGAAGATACATTTTCTCTCCTTATCAAAGAGTTGATTCTTCCTCAATATGTCAAACACCCTTCTAACGACATGTCCCAAGTGCTCCTCTTGTTACTTGCTATAAATGAGGATGTCATCAAAGAAAACAAGCACAAAATTGAAAAGAATGGGTTGAAGAATTTTATTCATGAGGCTCTGGAATGTAGCGAGGGTGTTCCCAAAAGGCATCACTAGAAAATGATAAAGCCCACGTTCAGTCTTGAAGGCCATTTTGATCTCATCTCCCTCCCTCATATGGGCCTGATGGTAGCTAGAGTGCAAATCAATCTTATTGAAAAGCATGGCCCTTTCAACTCATCGAGAAAGTCATCAATCAGTGGGATGGGGTAATGGTTCTTCATTATGATTTTATTCTTGATGCACATGTAGAAAGGGACATTTTTCTTCTTGACTAACAGGACAGGGGATGCATAAGGGGAAGAGCTTGGTTCAATGAAACCCATCTCCAGTAGCTTATTGACTTGCTTTGCAACCTCTTCACATTCACACTTGGAGAGTTTGTAAGTTGGCTTGTTTACTAGCTTGGAATGGGGCTCTAGATCAAGTGGGTTGTCCACTTACCTCTTAGGGGGAAGGTTGTAAGCATCTAAAAGAGATCACTGTATTCCTCAAGTAGGTCTTGCAAGGTTGAATCCTTAGATTCTTCAAAGGGCTGACCTAAATTTTCCTTATTCAATTGCAAGACAAAGATCTCTGTGCATTTCTTAAAATCGTGTTTGAGTTGCTTTACTGTAATGAGCTGAAAATCAACATGATCTTGAATTCCCGTTTGAATGCCCATGCATCACAAACCCCATGTAGAGATCAGAGAAGTCCATAGAAAATTTCCCCACTTATTTTAGTCAATCACAACCCAAGACAACATCAATGGGACCCATATCTAAGGCAATTAGGCCAACCAATGCCACATAATTTTCAGCCAAGCATAAGGGAACTACAGGGCATATATGTGTGCTAATTTCTTCCTCTCAATTTGCTACTTGGACCTTCAAGGGGTTTTGTAATTTTGTAGGGGTAAATTTAAACTAGTCAATGACTAATTTATTAACAAAACCGTGAGTGCTACCACTGTCCACAAGGATGAAGACATGCTTCCCATGAATACTGCCTTGAATGCAGAAGATGTTGGGGCTTCAAAAACCCATCAAAGCATCTAAGGATATGGAGCAAAGGGAGGCAGTAGTCGGGTGGGATGTCAAATCAAGTGTTTGGGATCAACAACCACTTGTATAAAAAGGAAACCCATCTTTCGAGTCATAGAACTACTTGTGATCCACATCCTCAACATGCTCAACATGGTCAGCTTGTAAGTCATCCTCATCATTGTGCCAATCTTCCATAACATACATGCTATGAACCTTGACCTTAGTTGTCTTGTAAGCACTTAGAAGCATGGTTGGTAGTGTACTTATCCACACATTTAAAACAAGGAACGTATTTCCTTCCATTCCTTCACAACATTCGGTGAAATGAACTATTGGCCATTGGAGCCATGGGAAGATGATGCAGTGGATAATTTATTTTTAGCTAGTTACTCTAAGCATTAGAGCCAAATGTTGTTCCAAAAGTGCTAGATTTTCTTTTTGCATGGAAGGTGGGGTAAGTAGGTATTTTGTGACTGTTATTAGGCATAGAATTTCCTTAAAAATCACCTCCATATGGGGCTGATCTTGAAGGGGTATGGGTTTGTCCATAACCTTGAACATTTTCATTCTTACGGTACTTCCTTGCATATCTCTTAGCCAATTCAATAGCTTCAAATAGTGTGGTAGGCTTTTGGGACATGACATCTGCTGATGATTAACTTGGTTCCAACCCATAAATATACTTATGCAATTTGGCATCATCATTAATTCTCTCCACATACATGGTCAAGTTCATAAAAATTGATTTGTGTACTCATGCACAATCAAATTATGTTAGTCAAGAGTGTAACATCGTCTTGCCAACCGTTGATCTTTTTCCACAAGGGATACAAATACTTAAACCATATGCATTTTAAAGTCTTCCCAATCAAAGAATTGATGATTCTCTCAATTGATATAATGCCACCATGTGTGGGAGAATCCTTTCAAGTGGAGAGAGGCAAATATAATTTTATGATCATCAGTGTTGTGTGGGTAGATATTGAAGTAGGGCTCTAACTTGAACATCCATTCCTCCAAGTCTAATGGTGAGGTAGATTGAAACCCTTCCTATCCATACATTCCATGATGTCCTTACATACCTTGCTACCCATACAAGCAATGTGGTGCATTTATGCCATGATGTTGCCCATTATGGCCATGCTGCCCATTATGGCCATGTTGCCCATTATTGCCATGTTGGGCATTAGTACCATATTTTCCATTGGGACTCCTAGGGAGAGTGGGGGAGCTTCCACCAATGGTAGGAGAGGACCTCAATGGGGGGTTGGCTACATAGTTGATGGGGGAGCTCAATAAGGGCTCATCATGAACATGAGAGGGTTCACCAACCTCATAGGTAGGAGGAATGCATTTAGATCCGAGGATGCCCTACGAGCCATGCAATGGTTCCAATGGTGGCTGGCATCTAGACTCGCGCTTAGATTCATTTTCCCTCTCTTGGGATGAATCTATAGCTAGCTAAGTAACAAGAGTGGTGAGTTGCTCCAAGGTTTGTTGAGTTCTAGATTTTGAGAGGGCTATTTTCTCAATTTCTTCATCAAACTTGGACATCATTTGGCAATGGTTAGTGACCATGTTATTATACCTTTCTGTGTGATGAAGCTCATCCTCACATAAGGTGCGGTTGAGTAGGGTGTAACACAATATTAGTGAATTTGGGAATCTCTCAATTCCCATTTTTTGAATACTAAAAAGGTGGCACCCGGAAAGAATGTCCATAAGTTTTTCAAAACCATATGATGTGACCTACCATTGGAAAGCGATCAAAAAATGGAATCTATTGAGCTATAGAGCACTTGATTTGGAGTTATTATAGTGTTTAAGTTATGATAAATTCAAAGATTTGACCACGTGTCCCAAACTAATAGAAAATTCCCATATTTCCCAAAACGGTGTTGTGTAGGGACTCATATCAAGCATTTACTCATGCATATGACCTTGATAATGTGATGCCAAGCTGGGTTTATCATTCATGGAGTTCTGAGATTCTTGAATCTCCTTCAAGAGTTCTTCATGGGCCTTACTTTTACCTTTCTGGCACCAGTCATCTGGATGCAGTCCACAAGACCTGCGATTAGTAAATGGAGTGTAACTTTAGGTAGAAAACTTTGATTGGTGAGATTTTTGATTCATATCGGAGGGGGAAAATATCTCTTCAAGATGAGTTATTTAAGATTTGTGACAGAAACATATCAAAATATTCTATAATGGGATTTCTATGTCTGTCCTAGAGTGGTTTGCACTCTGTCCACAGTGACCCTAGTGCACAAAAATGGCCATAACTTTCAGGCCATAGCTTCGATTGGAGAGATTTTTTATTCAAACCAGAGGGGGAAAAAACCTATTCAAGATGAGATATAGGGTTTACTCCCAGGTGCAATACAAAATTTTATGCATTGGATCTTCATGACTGTCTTGTGATTGACTATGACTAAAAACATTGACAGTCCCTTAATGCAAAAGCACTATATGAATGGCTCATATACTTAGGGGCCTGAGAAAAATCATAAATAAAATCCTAAGCATACGATCACTATCCCAAGCACAATTGCATATCCATCTATTGCTCAGTCGCATCATTGCATAAGTGAGGCTTACTGCCATACATCTCTTTTGACTGCATACACTTCAAGTGTCATACATAGGTACCATCAACACTAAAATGGTGTCCAAGAGGGATCATTTCATTGGGAGAGGTGGTGATCTGATGCCAGGAGGCATATTCCACAGTGGATTCCGTGAGGTTTTACGGTGGATTCCGTAAACTTAGATGACCGGGGCTCATACACAAAGAGGATTCTTTGTGCGAGAAGTTGATGGGGACGCCTATCCTTTTCGGGCGTTTCATTAATTTAGTGTGTACATGGGTGATTCCATAGCGGGTGATTCCGTAAAATGCATATTAAATTAATAGACGTTTATGAGTTTAGAGTGCGCACTCGTAATAAATTAAGGTTAGGATTTATTTCTAACCAGTTGATTTATTTATGTAGCTGAAGACTGCTAGGTATTCACTTTTGTCGGTTTAATTGTGTTATTTTACTAATGATTGTGAATGCTTCAGTTGATGTGTAGAGATAGCAGCAGTGGCGGAGGAAAGCATTGGAGTCTAGCGGGTTTCTGATCTTTGGACTATATTTTGATAGGCGCCACGCCTATATTTTGATTATGTCTATAGAGACATCGATTATTTATTATTATTTTGTATGCGCTTATGCGCCTGGATATGTTATTTTTATTTGGACATTGAGATTGGGCGTGCCAGACTCTTTGGGCACCGTCCATTAGCTTTATTTTCCTATTTTTGGTAGAAAGCAAACTCAAAAGCTAAAAGCTTGTCATATTTTTGTAATTGGGCTATTTTTGAGCAAAAAGATTGAAAATATATATTAAATACATGCTTTGTGAAGCGCACACACAAGGCATGGGGGAGATTCAACCCAATTTGTCTCTTGTCTTATGTCGTGCTTGCTTTCACATTGGTTTTTGTGCTAAAAAGTAGAGTGCTTTGTTCTTGGGGACCTTTGGGAATTCACTACGTGAGCTACCTGCGTCCGATCTGCGCACCATGATCATAGGAGAGTACTTGCACCTGCATACATGTATCGGGCTCTAGATCATCAGGAGGTGGGCAAAGTTTCCCCCGGGCCACTGGGTTGTGCACCCCTTCAGGGTTTTAAGTGCTAAGGGAGGGTCACCTCTCTTTTGTCTTACCGCCTTACTTGGCATCAAACTTTTTCCTTAGCTGGAGTATACATGGAGAAAATTTTTATTAAGAAATTAGCATGAGATGCATTGGAAAGAAAACATTGGGTCGTTTCATGAATAAGAGTTTTGATAGGGATTACCTTGGCAATCTAGTGACTCACTTGTTGCTACTTACCCATTTACAAAGGTCTATTACTCACTTTGAGACTTGGATTCCAAGGCATACAAGATAAAGAGAGGGTTAATGTCAACAATTACAATTAATTCACAATTAGTTATGATGCATTAGGAAGCAAAACAAATATTGACTTTCAGTAGACACATGCATACAATGAGGGATTGAACTAGTAAAGCCTACGCAATCTTTAATCTCTCCAACAAAAGGATTAAGCTTAACAAGTGGATGAATATGAGAGATTAAGATCAGATTGACATACATCTTCAATGTTTGGGGAAGATGGTTGAAGCATAACCCATTATGATGCCAATTGCTCCATCAAGCAAGCCCAGTTGGTTGGAGCACTCCAATGGATGAAGACTTCAAGCATTCCAATGCTTCTAATGATGATGGGGCTCATGTGTTTGCTCCTAAACTTGAGTCTTAAAATGTGAAGCTTCAAATGGGGCTTTCATTGCTGCCCACAAAACTTCTCTCTATGCTGAGCTCCATGTCTTCAATTCAGATAGAAGAGGGGTACTAAAGGAGCTTGTGGGAGATGGGCTCTCAAGGTGGGAGGGCTTGGGTTGAGCTTAAATACTCTGAGATAGCTTCAAGTGAAGAATCCAAGGCTGCCCAAACTATCTACCTTCTCTCCATCTTTCCAAGTTGTTCCAGGGCCAAGAATGCCAAGAGGAAAGAGGGAGGAGTGCTAAAGGAGTGCCAAGGGGTGGCCAGGAATGCTAGAGAGTAGGAGGGGAGAAGGAGAGCTAGAGCATGTAGGGGCAGCCTAGTGAAAAATGCACTGCAAATTGTGGAGTATGCCCTCTACAAGACTTCTAAGGCAGCAACTCCCCGCTCCATTGCTTGATCTCAAGCAATAGAGGGGGTCAAGAAGAAGGTTCTAGGGCTGGATGAAGGTTTTGAGAAAACTCAAATAAGTTCTTGGTGATTTTTGGGGCTGGTAGCCATGGCAACTTGTAGGAGAAGAGAGAGAAGGAGGATTGAGGCAAAAAGTAATGGGGGTTTTTTCCCTCTTCTAACTCATGGGTCTCTAAACTTGGCTTGAAATCCCTAAAACTTGCATGAAAAGAAGTGACGACTTGCTAGTTTAGCCATTTTACCTCCACATATGTTTGAGTCTCCAAGCATAGCTCTTGCTTGCTCCAAAAAGTTGAGACTAACTATAGTCCTTCCTGCTATACTTGTACCTATAGCTTGAGTAACTAGGGTTTTGGAATTGGAAAAGGGAGAAAGGGGAAAGAAAAAAACTTACCAAAGCCTAATGCTTTGATACCACTTGTAATGAATGAAAATAAGAGGAGAGAGGAGAATGAGCTAAAGAGAGAGAAAGAGAGAAAGAAGAGGAGAAAGAGAGACTAGAAGAGGAGAGGGAAAGACAGAAAAGAGGGGAGAAAGAAGGAGGAAGCCATGGAAGCTGAAGATGAAGGTGAAGAGTAAGTTATTGATAATCACTGATTGCCCTAAACTCGGACTCTTACACCTTATATATCCTTGTCACTGTGACTCGGTGTCCAACCCCTAGTTTCTATGTATCCCACTTGTTACACTTTGTATCCCGTTCGTTACACTTTGATGGGAGAGAAATAATCAATAAATACTTAAAATCTAGAACCAAATCCAGACTTGGTCCAAAGGGGTATTACAACCATTATTTGGATCACTAGCCTCATAAAAATGTGCTAGTGATTGCTCTCCACAAGTCAACAAGGTTCTTAGCATTGTACAATGCTTCGATGCAAATCTTATGAGCCTTACAAAGCAAGATATCCCATGCATTTGCACTAGTCTATCTCTAGTAGGCTAGAGTTACCTATCCAATGTCTCAATAATAAAACACCATGGCTAGCTCATCAAGCTGCTTCAATAGCTCATAGATTAGCCTATTACAATCTAAGGCCACCATTACTTTTTGATTTAACCATCTTATGCAAACAATAAAATGGATCCCTCCTCTTCCATCAAAAGACAAAAACAAAACTAAGGAATATCTCAGGCTTCCCCTAAATAGATTTAACAAAGGGTAGGATAGAGGCATTGAATAAAATCAATGAAGTTAGCACACTAGTAATTCTGACACAGTGATTCAATCACCTAATGCAATTGCCACATTGCCCCATTCTTGCAATTTTAGCTAGAATCTCTCCATTAGCTACTTGAATGGCTCTCTCATAGGTAATTCCAATCCCTTAAGGGGCTCCTAAATATTTGAATGTCTAACCTTTTCCTATAGTCTTGATGCCCAAGGACCCACCTCATCCATGTTATCTTCCCAATCCAGCAAGAGTTCCATAATTTGTTCCTCGATAAATATTGAAGATGATAATGTTGCAAACTCCTCATAAATAGTTAATAATAGTTCTTGCAAAGATGTCATCTCACCCTCAATGATATCTAAATGATCATTCACAACATATCTTTAATTAGATATCTCACTAGTAGAAAAGGGGAGGCCCTTAATGGAGCCTTGCTACAATTTGAATTCTATGTGATCAAGTAAAGGCCAATTGACAATAGTAAACAAGATGAGGTCTAAGGTGCATCCTTACCTAATGAAGCATTTTAGTGTTAAGGAGGTGTGACACCCATTAATACATACAGCTACAACCATATGGTCGAGCATAGCACTTTACCATTTTGCAATTTTTTTTTGCCAAAATCCACACCATTCCAAGAACCCTAGGACAAAATACCTACTTACACTATCATAAGCTTTCTTTATGTCTAGATTTATTTAGAGAATTTCATGACAAAAATGCATTCTTACTCTATCATAAGCTCCATTCCATGATCAACTCCAAATAGTGAATTTCCTTTAGCATCATGAATCTTCCTTGTATGATGAAACCATATTGCATTGCACGTAAGATCCTACGCAATATATATTGAGTTCTCATGGCCATTGCTTTATAGTAGGGCTTTTATGCCACTTTCTTAATAGTCTATAATGATTGGGAATTTCTTCATACGTCACCTCTCGGTATCAATTTGATCAATTCATGAAGGCTCCTTAGTTGGCATATCCCCAATTGAGCAGTTTACATAGGTCCATGCCACAAACATTCAAAAGTTTCTCTATGACTTTAGATAGGATTCCATCAAGGCCAAGATCCTTCCCCCTCTTCTTCTTCTTATGGACATAATATAGCTCTTCCTTACTAAATGGCCTCTCAATTCAAACTCTAAGCTCCTGACTAACATAGGCTTTCATGGGGACCCAAATATCATATAAGCCTTCCTTTATAACCTTCCACACAATGAAGTTTTAATCATTCCCAATAGGGAAATGCTCTAATATTTCCTATGTAGGAATGTATGCATTCTCCATACCTAATTAAGGAATTACATTTCCCAAATCTGATAGTAGGATATTATGGGCCAATATAGGGGAACTTCTTATGTGCATTTAGAATTTCCTTTATGAGATAATACAAGAACATAATTCCCTTCTTCTAAAAGTAACCAATTAGAAGAGGTCACTATAGAGTATTCCTATGTTCTCTCAAAATTCCCTATATAAGAGAATTAACATCATCCCCCAATTCTAATAGTAGGAAATAAGAGGGAATTCCTACATGCCCTTTTCAACAAAGGCCTGAGAAATAGAACATTTGGCATGCTTTTCCATGAAACGAGAAGAAGGTATGTTAAAGGTCAAACATATAACATTTAGTGCACTGATTACCTCCATATTTGTATGTTTACATGCTACATGCTTTCAAAGATTGGAACAAACAATAAAAGTTTTAAAACTTTTGAATTTCTACAAAATTTGCAAAATGCACGATAGAATTTCAGAAGCCTTAGTGATTGGTTAGATCTAGGGTATGATCATTTTGAAATATGTATGCAACAAGCTGTTATTTAGAAGCACATATGGAGAACTATGTACATTCTCTCCGAATTTTGTACATAAGAGAATAAAATAAATTCAATCCTTGGTTTAGCTATAGGTGTTTGAGACCCACCTTAATTGTAAATTTGATAACATCACAATTAACCATGTGGAGGTGAAGTCAAATTATCTAAGAACCCATCCATTGCCACCCCCCAAAAAACACACACATACACAAACCCTAGCTAGTTCTAGTTAAATGATCACATGTAGACCAAATAGTTTTAGACCTATTTTTCTTGGCATATAGGAGAAGAAAAAGAAATTCAAGCCTTAGTTTAGCTATAGGCACTTATGACCTAGCTTAATTTTGAATTTGATAACCTCAAAATTAACCATATTGTGGTGAAGTCAAATTATATAAGAACCCATCCATCCCCAGCCCCCAAAGAAACACAGATACACACACCCTATATGTTTCTAGTTACATAGTCATATGTAGACTAAATAGTTCTAGACCCATTTTTTCTAGCATATAGGAGAATTTAAAAAATTTCAAGGCTTGGTTTAGCTATAAGTATTTAAGACCTAGCTTAATGTTGAATTTGATAACCTAGAAATTAAACACATGGAGATGGAGTCAAATTATCTAGGAACCCATCCATCCCCACCCCCAAAAAAACACTCATACACACACCCTATCCTGTTCTAGTTAAATAGTTGTAGGTAGACTAGATAGTTCTAGATCTATTTTGCCTAGTATGCAGGAGAATAAAAGAAAATTCAAGCCTTGGTTTAGGTAATATAGGTATTTAAGACCTAGCTTGATTTTGAATTTGATAATATCACAATTAACCATATGAAGGTGAAGTCAAATTATCTAAGAACGCATCCATCCCCAACCCCCAAAAGACACACACCCCATCCAATTCTAGTTAAATACTTATATGTGGACTAGATAGTTCGTGACATGATTTTCCTAGCACTAAATGCTGGAAGTAGCCACCACATTGTACAAATGGGAGGTCTCAAATCAAGCAATCATCACTTAATCCCATGCTAATTATATGAGTTTATTATTTTCATTTCATTTCCATTAAATGGTGTAATATTGCATCATTTTTCCTCTAATAATCTTAAAATGCCTCCCTACTCCTTCAAAAATAGGTTTTAGTGGTGTAGCATGCATTGTGAAGGTAACTTGTGACTAGTTGATAGCTAGATGTTAACCACCATTATTTTGCATAGCTCAATACATGTAGAAACCAATTGAAATAATAGTTGGACTATTAATAAGAGGGGACAAGGAGAATTTATACATGATTTTTCTTGCTATCAGTTTGTTAAATTAGATTCATTTTTTGTATTAGAGAAAATGTTTCAAATGAGTAAATTATCTAGTTTGGTTCCAAATAGAAGGTTAATGTTGCAAGGCAACTCCAAAAGCCTATATTACTATAATTTTTTCCAAATTATACAAAAGAGATATACTAGTATTATCAATGATATGTACATATCTGGAATTATACATATATATAATTATGAAAGATTTATATGATTATTATATGATACAAAGCATAACCAAACACACACACACACACTCTCTCTCTCTCTCTCTATATATATATATATATATATGCATATGCAAAACAATTATGATACCAAAGCAAGCTTTTTCAAACTCTAGCAGTTTGTACACATCAAAATTTAGCTATTGTAGCTAATCTATAGAAAATACAATACCAATAATAACTACATAGAAAATTTATATAAATAATGATTATGTCAATTTTTTGTATCGCTAACTATTATACACGATAAATATGCATAAGAATTATATTTATATTTTACCCATTTTATGTTTAAGTACCATCAACATTTTCTATAACAATTAAACATCAACAAAAAGTTAGATTTTTTATTTTTTATAAGAAATCATAAATACTATTTTTTCTATTATATCATTGTTAAGAAATCATCTAGCTATACATGATGAAATAAACAATCTAAAACATTAGTAAACTCTAATGTTTGAATAATATTATTATAAATTGTCTAAACCAAATAAGTGTGTGTTAAACGTAGAGACACATAACAAAAAAATAATTTTGCAACAAAGTTTTAGAAACTAACATAGTACATTATTTTCCCAAAATAAATATGTAAAAAATCCCATTTTTAATACTTTAATACTTTAATTACTGATACAAAGTATTTATTTTATTGTGAATGTAGAAGGAATACGTATAAGCAATACTTGGCACATGAACAATTTGAGAAAGCAACAACCACTCAATACGAAAAGTATGTACTATTAAGTCTAATAATGTTCTAAAATCATCTATTCTTGAAAATGAATAATAAATAATTTAAAAATTATCATAATCACAATTTTTTGTATTTTTAAATAATTGATCTTATATATAAAGTATGCATAATGAATAACAAAAACACTCTCAATATCACAAAAATATTTATACTTAAATATCAATCCCACTATATATATATACACACACACACACACCCCAAATAATGCATTTCTTAATGTTTTCAATATAAAAAATAACTTAAACTCTAATGAAAATAATAAAAAATATAAAAATAATTAATAGAGCTAAAAACTAACCTTATCCATTAATTGGGCTTTTAGGTTAAAGATAAACACTTTGTCAAGAAAACCTAACTATCTACAATCTCTCTCTCTCTCTCTGTCTCTCTGTCTCTCTCTCTCTCTCTCTCTCTCTCTCTCTCTCGACAAAAGCAAAAATATATAACATACTCATGTAATAATATTTTATACATTAATTTGATTACGAGGTCAAAAATAAAACATTCATTAAAAATATTAATAATTAATTCTCTCTCTCTCTCTCTCTCTCTCTCATATCACCTAACATAAACAAAAACATAGCACACACTAATATAATACTATCACAACAAGCCAAATTTATGCACAAAAGAATATATATATAAACTATAAATATCAATAATAAAAAAAATTTATATTTACTTTAAAAAGTATTAGTATAAAAACTCTCTAACAATAATAATACTAATTTCCCAAAATACCCATCATTTAAAATTTTTATTATAAAAAATTATATATATATATATATATATATATATATATATATAATTCAACACTAACTAAGATAAATAACTATAATTTTAAAAATAATGTACTGACTTTCACTTTGAAATTTCATATTATGCTTAATCAATATAAATATCAATATAAAAATTCAAGTATGAAAAACGTATAGATTATTATTTTTAATATCTAACATAGAAAAAATCATACATTTAATTAGTAAAATTTATAATATTAAAAAATAATCAAAATTTTAGTATCTAGATAAAAACATGTCTACAAAGTAAAAGCTTTAAGTTAAGTATATGATAAAATAATTAAAATTAAATGAATGAATATAACTTTTATATAAAAATATAATATAATAAATCAAAGTCTAATGTGTTATTAAAACTATATGTGATATAATTTTTTTTAAAAAGAATATGTCTAATGTGTTTGAAAGAACATAACAGTCAATTAACATAATATTTATATTTATAATATTAGAAAAATCTAAATGTTTACATAAAATAATAATACATGTTAAATAAAAATAAAAGCATTAAAAGATATCTTAAATTTTGATATTATAATTGAGATTGTCTTTGAAACAAATAATCAATACTCTACAAAAGACAAACATGATTAATACATTATAGAACATAAGTAACAAATCAAGTACTAATCTATATAATATTTTTCAATATTTCCCTTTCCTCTCTCTGTTTATCTGTTTCTATATATATATATATATATATAACACAATAAATAGAGCTTGTTATGAGCTTTGATAGTGAAGCACATATCCCAATTCCAACTAACTGACCACCCTAATCAACACCACTAAATGATGCCTTCTACAACTAAGGAGAGAGAGATCCATCATGGGTTCGTAGGGGTTAATCAAACACAATAAATAGAGCTTGTTATGAGCTTTGATAGTGAAGCACATATCCCAACTCCAACTAACTGGCCACCCTAATCAACACCACTAAATGATGCCTTCTACAACTAAGGAGAGAGAGATCCATCATGGGTTCGTAGGGGTTAATCAAACACAATAAATAGAGCTTGTTATGAGCTTTGATAGTGAAGCACATATCCCAACTCCAACTAACTGACCACCCTAATCAACACCACTAAATGATGCCTTATACAACTAACACCACTAAATGATGCCTTCTACAACTAAGAAGAGAGCGATCCATCATGGGTTCGTAGGGGTTAGGAAAGTCCTAAAAAAGCTAAAGAATTATAGTCAAAGCCCCCTAGCTCCTTGGGGCCTAATAGTTAACAAAAACAAGTCCCTATGGAGAGACATCTCATGTCTAGTACAACTGATCCTAGCATCCGAAGCAGTAATCCACTCCTTGGTGACGAGCTAACACAACTAATATTGGAGAAGATCTAGTGTGTATATCCAACTACTTTTTTTACCAGTTACATACATACATGACATTGATTCAATAGATCATGCGAACCAATAGTTGACTTTAATATAAGTCTTAATAAAAGCCCATTACTATCCTTTTCATTTCTATTTTTAAAGCTCTATAGGTATACTCAAGTGCATTCATAAATAGTTATAATAATATATGACCTATATGACTACCTTTGATAAAATATTTTTTATAACAATTAAACATGAAAAAAAGGATTTTCACTTTTATAGAAGTAAATGTATAAATACTATATTTTTTACTATATCACTATGAAGAAATCATGATCACCTATACATGGCAAATAAGCATCTGAAACATTATTAAACACTAATGTTTAAATAATATGAAAACAACTTATCTACACAAAGTAAGTGATGTGTTAAACATAGAGACACATAACAAAAAAATAATTTCACAACAAAATTCCAGAAACTAAAACAATACATTGTTTTTTAGAATTAAATATGAGAATTCTCAATTTTTTAATATTTTAATAATTTTATTTTTTAATCATAGATCTTACGCATGAAGTATGCATAACGAACAATAAAAATGCTCTCAATATCACGAAAATATTTATACTTCTTAATCATCAATCCCACACTAAAATTATGTATACCAAATAATGATTTTCTTAAAGTTTTCAATATTAAAAACAACTTAAACTATAATGAAAAAAAAATAAGAATAAACATATTAAATAGATTTAAGAACTAACATTATCCATTAATTTGGTTTTTAGGTCATAGATAACGTAAGCAAAAACATAGCGCATACTAAAATAGTACTATGGACAAGCAAAACATATAATAATGCATTAACATACTTTATTTTGTACCAACATGTATCTATCTAAAGGCGCATATATATGCACAAAATGAAAAATATATAAACTTTAAATTCCAACAATATATGTATATTTATCTTAAAAATAATTAGTATAAAAAACATCCAATATCAACCACACTAATTCTTTTAAATACCCACCATTCAAAAATTTAATTGAAAAAAGTCAATATCCAACTAACATTTAACATACATATATATATATATATATACATATACATATATATATATATATATACATATACATATATATATCTATGCATACACTAGCAACTATACTTTTAGCAACTAACTAATTTTAACAATATCTGTGATCCCAAATTTCGTATCAATACCTAATACACCATGTCTACTCTATTGTCAAAGCTCTCCCAAGGCTTTTCTTCACAATTTGTGAACACTCAACCCACACACTATGGTCATTCTCTGACGAGCAACACCAATAATTGCATGATTTGCTGGTTTAAGAAAAAGGCCCATGGGACGCGTGCATGTTTCTGAATAATGTTTAAATCCCAGGCACTGCGCCGAAGGGCCGGAATTTGGAAATGCTTCTTAGTCTCTTAACGTCAGCTTTGGATCACGTTAGCCAAAGTCGACGGAGAGACGTGCAAGGCCGAGGTATTTTAGGTGTTTCTTATAATTTGACAGCCTGAGAAGTACGATAGACACATCAATGATTTGTTTGGCTCCTGATTAATAGACTATAGCTGGGACTGTTTAGCTTAATTTGACATAAGCGACTTAATATTTGCCCCCGATCAATCTACAGCTGCTGGACTGTGATCCTGCAGCATGATCCGGACAGCCTGGGAAACAGCGGGAATGATAGAGGCATAAGTGATTTAATATTTGCCCCCGATCAATCTACAGCTGCTGGACTGTACTGAATATCCTCCAGCATGATCCGATGCGGTGGCGGGCGGGGCTATAAATTAGAGGAGGCCTACTAATCTTCTCCCGCAGATCACTTTCTCCAATTTGTTGTTGCATTGCCGCGCGCATTAGCTGATATTAAATCGGAGGATTGACAATACTATGGCCGCAGCTAGAACATTAAGAAGGATGCACGTGCTTGCGATGGCAACGATGCTGTTCGTTGCACTGGGCTCGGTGGTACCTGGGAGCGAAGGTATGATCATCGGATATATGATTAACTGACGTAGGTGAATGGTAGGATAGTTGGTGGTTGGTAGGATATTTTGACGTATAATTGATCGGCATCATAATCATAATATGAATGAATGGATGGAAGGATGAATGAATGGATTATTATTGCAGGGCTGTGCAAGGACAGCGGCTTCAACTGCTTCGCCGTGGACTGCGCGATCTTCTGCTCGGGGGCGGGGCTAGAAGGCCTCCCCCGCTCTTGCTGCTCCCCCGCCAATCATTGCTATTGCTGCGACGTACTCCATGACACATGCAGCTGATGATCAACCCAGTCGTATTGGCCGCGCGCATCATGTCATGCCGCGACTCGCTCCACCCAGACTAATAATTAAATAGATACATCATTTGTTGAATGGTCGCTAGCGGTTTGATTGGGTCCCCTCTGTATTCGATGATCGTCTGCTTTCTTAGCTGTTATTTCCGATGTACTTGTGCTATTTTGCTATGTGTGTCACGTCCGTCGGGTACCATACGTTACATTGATCCTAATAATTGTACTTTTGCAAGGGCTCTATAATATACAATATATTCCCCTTGAATAGAAAAATAGGGACGTGTTTCATCGTCTTCCTTCTAAGTTAACCAGCTTTAAAAACTTTGACTCTTGAGGTATGTTTTGTTGTGATGCAAGCCATTTTTGGCTTGTTGCATGTTCAAAGGAGTTCCCTCTTCTCTAAACTTACGGATATCAAAATGCCCATCATGTTCTGGTTTGACACAATGTTTGTCTTCATACTTAGAGTATGAATTACAATGCCGAATTGTCTTGTCTAGAACCATTCATGTTTCAAATGCCATTATATCATAACAATTTCAATATGGTAGAAATGGGCATGAATCTATATTGTCATGCTAGGTGTTGTGATAAGACTCATTTCTGAGGTATGTACCGATCCAGTGTCTCTAAATGCTATCAATCATTAAATTCGAGATATTCATGCTCCAACCAATAGTATCATATAGGAGCTTCTAGAGTTAGAAAAAATTTAGTTATTAATTGAAAAACTTGATGATCATAAAACTCACGAATCAATCAAATTTTGTTGTGGAAGTATGTTGGTAGATCAACTATATGCCCGTAAGTAAACTTGAACCTTTTATAGTTAATCATTAACGAGAATATTGACTAGTTTTTGTAGTAAGGAATTGCTAGCTTTTAGGAGACTTGCAAATTAGGTGAGAGTTTTAGACCAATCTAAATTGAGAAAAGCATGCTTTCTTTTAGGATTGACGCGTTGCACTCACACCACCCTTCCCCCCCCACCTATATAAGCACACCCCATGGGAGAGAGAATGCATGACATCTTCTTCATTTTTATAAACTCATGCTAATAATCATCATATGAGAGACAGAGAGAGATTTATCTTCATCTTCTCAATATGATTATCATCTCCTTCTCAATCCATTGTCAATAGCATCAACATCCTTCCATCCATAGCTTATACTTTATATAATAGTAACACTGGTTAGTACATTGAAAAGCTTATAACTTATCTTACCTTAAGATTATGAGCTATAATGTCATCATGAAGGGACCTGAGAGGAGAGAGAAGACTACAAGAAAGAGAGAATAAGAGTATAGAGGATAGAGAAAGCCTAGACGAGGAGAGAGAAAGACTAGAAAGATAGGAAAGAAAATAGGGAAGCCATGGAAGTTGTGAACAAGGAGGTGAGGTAAGAGATAGTAATTGTATTATTGCCAAAAGATAATATGATGCTATACATATGTTTTTTACACATTTTATATGCCCCTAATTTTTCTCTTTACATTCCATCCCCAGTTGGAAATTTTTGTCCTAAAAAACAAATATGAAACTCATTACAATTGTCCAATACGTGGTAGAAACTGGGTAGAAAAGAGGCTGACTATTGTGCATGGACTGAAAAAATTCACCTAATCTTTAAGGACTCACTCAAGAATTACAACTAAAGAGCTCAGAATCAAATACACAATATTTTCATCCATTTGAAAATATAAAAATAAGATATTGGATCAAAATTTTATCATTAATTAGAGCTCCTCTTGGATGTAGACACTATGATGTGCACATTATAGACCTTAATGCTGTCTATAGAAGTGATAGCACCACAACAGAAACGAGCCATAGACATGCATGTTAGACGTGCAAAGTCGGGCACGTCTATCATTGCGTCTATATGTGCGTGTAAAAGAGCCTGTAAATAGACACGAATTTTGCATCTATATATTCGCGTAAATAGACGTGAATATAGACGCGTCTTCAGACACGTAATTATTTAACCACCTGAAATTAGACTTAATATAATTAGAAAACCAAAGTTATTAATTATTTTTGCATTGCTCTCTAATGAATGGAAATTCCTCCAATTGACAAGCCTGATATAAGTAATTAGCGGCAAGCGACATAAATCTTATTATACAATTAGTAGTAAGCATTGCATGTATCTCATAATTTCTCTACTTGAAGATGATAAAAAATACTTCATTTTTATTATAGAAAATTCAATTTAGCTTTAAACTTGACTATTGGTTCTTGAGTATGCACGTGTGCGCATGATATTTTCCGTAGAATTAAGAATACACATTGAATCATTAAGTAAATTAAGTATGCTACAGTGAATGATCCATCTCATCTTCAATGAGATTAGCCCTTGCTAAACTATCTACTTCTAGGTCTATGTTACCAAGAGGTAACGAAACAAATAAGTCTATCCCACTATCAGATGTATTGCTATATTGCTCAATAACTTCATCAATATCATCAATCACATTATTGTCCTCTTATGTGTTTCCTTGAACATCCTCCACTATAAGAGAAAGGCCCTATAGACGCGCATTGTATACGCAAAAAAGTGGGCGTGTTTATAAGCGCATGTATCAGTGCGTCTATTCACGCTAGTATACAGAACACGCCTATATATCTTCGTTTATAAACGCACCTATAGAAGCGAAAATAAACGCACATATTTTTTATTTCTCATAAAGTCCCTGAATATGACCAAACCTCTTAACAGTTGTTTAAATACATTACCAACTTTACTTCTTTCTGAGTATTACAAATATACATCCAATCATGCCCTATACAAATGTGATTGGATAGGGCATGATTGGATGTATATACGACATAATTACACCTGGATCATAAGGACATGATATACATGTATTCGACATGATATACATGTATGGGACATACATGTATATCATCCAATCATTCAAAGCTAATTATATATGTGTGATTTCATGCCCTATATACATCCAATCATGCCCTATACAAATGTGATTGGATAGGGCATGATTGGATGTATATACAATATAATTACACCTGGATCATAAGGACATGATATACATGTATAGGATCATAAGGACATGATATACATGTATATACGACATGATATACATGTATAGGGCATACATGTATATCATCCAATCATTCAAAGCTAGTTATATATGTGTGATTTCATTCCCTATATATATCCAATCATGCCCTATACAAATGTGATTGGATAGGGCATGATTGGATGTATATACGACATAATTACACCTGGATCATAAGGACATGATATATATGTATAGGATCATAAGGACATAATATACATGTATATACGACATGATATACATGTATAGGGCATACATGTATAGGACATGATATACATTACCAACTTTACTTCTTTATGAGTATTACAAATATACATCCAATCATTCAAAGCTAATTATATATATGTGATTTCATGCCCTATATACATCCAATCATGCCCTTATATACAAATGTGATTGGATAGGGCATGATGATTGGATGTATAAACGGCATAATTATCAGAGAAGTGATTGATAAATGCACATGTTGTATCTATTGTGCACTTAACCTAGCCATGGCTAAAACTTATAGATCAAAGGTTGGCTTGTGCATTTGCAATATATATATATAGTTATAGAGAGAGAGAGAGAGAGAGAGAGAGAGAGAGAGAGAGAGAGAGAGAGAGAGAGAGAGAGAGAGAATTGATCAATACACTCACATGTCTCATTTGTTGTGCACTTAACCTAGCCGTGCATAAACTTATAGATCAAAGCTTAATCGGTGATTCAAGGAAGTACCCTCACTTTTTAGGGTAGTCCCTTGATTCTCATTATTCTCGAGGAATATACATCACAATCAATACAATCAAAGCAAAAGCAATACATGCATGCCAATTAATAGCATGAGTAGATTGATGTAAATCAGTTGGCTTGTGCATGTGCAAGCTATTCCAATCATGTCAAGGTGCACTTATAGCTCACATATAATTTTAGATAAGGTGGACCACATGTAGCCAATGTGCACATGTCCTCTTTTCATCATCTTTAGCCAGTGTGTCCACTTGTTGGTGACTAAAATAGATCACTGTAAGGATACTTTGCAATACCAACAAGCCAACTACAAATCTCTTATCTATGAAATGTAAAAGTAAATTAACTTGGTTAATTTGATGAGGTCAATTTTTCCTTCCATGGACAGTGTGGTTGGCTATCTACTTCAAGGTTATGGGAACTTGCAGAAGTCAATGGAGCATCCTAAAAATGACGATACTCTAATTACTATATCAAGTCACTTCATGTACATATCTTTGATTGATTGATGGATAATATGCCTTTCTCTATCTCTTTCATATACACCTTCATTGCATTATCTCTCTCTAGCTAAAAACCATTCGTGCTTTATCCACCTATTGATACTTGCATGCAATTGCAAGTGTGATGGTCTAGTAAGTCACCACATATGTGCCAATTGACTTGCCAATGTGTTATCTCTTATCCTCAAGCTTTGTTATATATTTCACCACATAGGTCAATTGATTTGCTAGTGTATTATCTCTTATCTCAAGATTTTCTATATATTTCACCAGTATTCTCAATCAAAAACATCATATCAAGCATATCTTGCATTAATCAAGCAGATTGGCCAACCCAACATAAATGAATTTGTATGAATAGCAATGTAGATCAAGATCTTAGCTTAAATCAATGACACCTTTTTGCACAATATAAACTGTTAGAGTTTAACTACAATATATAATGCCTGCAAATAAGAAAGAGGCTTGATTTGTTGGACCACTATGCACATACAATCTATATATGTCATATTTCCTAAATGCATGCATTGATATTTACAACATGGAGGCAAACATTTTGATATTGAAAGACTAGAAAAGTCATGTCATGTTGATTCAAAAACAACCAAAAGCTAGCATCTAATCAGTTTAATTGTTCCTACGCGTCTGTAAGCGCGTGCAATAGGTATTATTTGCGCATATACACACGCAATTACACGCGCTTACAGACGCGCTACGCAAATATAATTTTTTTAAAAAAAAGTTATGGCTTTATTTTCAAACCTATGCTTTCCTGCGTTTTTTGCGTGTTTTTTGCAGTTCGAGCTCGACATCACTACTCATGTCTATCTATCACTTCATGAAGACAATGAGGGAAAGAAATAAGAGTAAAAAGAGGACAAGAGGAAAGAAGAGCCAAAGAGTAAAGAACAAGAGCCAAATAGCAAGGAATAGAAGAAGATTCAAGCAACTTACCAAGGGAAGGAAGAAGGAGGACAAGGAGCTTGAAACCTAGCCGCCACCCGTCGGAACAAGCAAAGAATGTGAGTTCTTCTTCTCTCTCAATCTTGTTTGCTTTCTCTGTCTTTTTGTCTCTCTCTCTCTCTCTCTCTCTTTACATGCTATAGTCTGTCATCTATGGAGGTTTTTTTGCACGTTTTTTAACCAAGTTTGAAAAGAAATGGTCCGATTGTGCGCATCTGTCAACGTGTCCAGATGACAGTGTAGACGCAGGTATAGACGTGGAAATAGACGCGCTGACAGACGCACACGGAGACACAGATATAAAAGCAGCATGTAATATATTTTATCTGTACAGGGTAATATGATTTTTCTTGTGTAGATGTGGAATCTTGGATCCTTTAGCACTGATCTTGAGTTGGAACATATGAATAACACCTTAGTAGAGTTTTCTAGAGGTATTAGTAGCTTTTTTGGAGGTTTTCCAAATAAGGAGCAATTCATGGGGGAGATGACCAATTATCTTGGTCGCCCTCCCACTGTAGAGGGGGTTTTCAGTGTGATGTTTGGGACACCTATCACATCTTTTCCTAGCACTGCCGCACAAACACCAAATCTTGGCACACCTCTACTAATAGGTACTCCACGCACTATGCATACACATAGATCAATTGATGCACAGGGATAAGCTAAGGTACATGGATCGGCCGAAGCACATGCATCTGCAAAAGTACGTGCATCGAGTGAGGTAGAGGGTAGTGCTCGTCGAGGGAGAAGGGAGAGTCGTAAGGGAGGACGAGGAGGTCGAGGGCTTTGTGGTGGTTGCCTAGGGGATGGCTCTTGATCACCCTCACCGAGAAATGAGAGAGGTGAGCCTCCACAAATGTACTACTCTGTCATTGATGTTGGTGGTATCTTACATGACTCTGAGGGGAGGGAAGTGATAGCCTACTTGAGGAGTGTCGTGCATGCCACATACAAAGATTGCATGATTCCCTTCAAGCACCAAAAAAATGGTTTGTGGCAAGAGGTGCTATGGGCAGTACATAGAAGGTACCCTAATCTCAAGAATTCACAATTCTCAGATGATTGGGGACGATCAAAGGTGAGAGATGCACTTCATAACAAGAAGTCTCACCTTATGACGCACGCCAAGGAGTCACTGCAGAGACAAGAGCAGGGGCGCCTTGGATATGGCCAACCACCCAATTGCCACCGCAGGGAGTGGAAAGAGGCCAAGAAGAGAGCAGCGGAGAAAATGACAAATTGCCAGCATGCAGAGGCACGACGTATCCAGATGGCAACCATGGGATTGTCGCATTATGGATCGGGTGGCAGGGAGTCATGGGAGCCTGAGTTTGTAAGTATTATTTGATTTTTAAAAAAAATTAAATTCTGTAATTTGTTATCAATCATTAAATTTGAGGTATGTTTTGTTGTGATGCAAGCTGTTTTTGGCTTGTTGCATGTTCAAAGGAGTTCCCTCTATGAAACTTATTACAATTGTCCAAGTGGTAGAAAAGAGGCTGACTATTGTGCATGGACTAAAAAATTTCACCTAATCTTTAAGGACTCACTCAAGAATTACAACTAAAGAGCTCAGAATCAAATACACAATATTTTCATCCATTTGAAAATATAAAAATAAGATCTTGGATCAAAATTTTATCATTAATTAGAGCTCCTCTTGGATGTAGACACTATGATGTGCACATTATAGACCTTAATGCTGTCTATAGAAGTGATAGCACCACAACAGAAACGAGCCATAGACATGTATGTTAGACGCGCAAAGTCGGGCACGTCTATCATTGCGTCTATATGTGCGTGTAAAAGAGCCTGTAAATAGACACGAATTTTGCATCTATATATTCGCGTAAATAGACGTGAATATAGACGCGTCTTCAGACACGTAATTATTTAACCACCTGAAATTAGACTTAATATAATTAAAAAACCAGAGTTATTAATTATTTTTGCATTGCTCTCTAATGAATGGAAATTCCTCCAGTTGACAAGCCTGATATAAATAATTAGTGGCAAGCGACAGAAATCTTATTATACAATTAGTAGTAAGCATTGCATGTATCTCGTAATTTCTCTACTTGAAGATGATAAAAATTACTTCATTTTTATTATAGAAAATTCAATTTAGCTTTTAACTTGACTATTGATTCTTGAGTATGCACGTGTGCGCATGATATTTTCCATAGAATTAAGAATACACATTGAATCATTAAGTAAATTAAGTATGTTATAGTGAATGATCCATCTCATCTTCAATGAGATCAGCCCTTGCTAAACTATCTACTTCTAGGTCTATGTCACCAAGAGGTAACGAAACAAATACGTCTATCCCAGTATTAGATGTGTTGCTATATTGCTCAATAACTTCATCAATATCATCAATCACATTATTGTCCTCTTTTGTGTTTCCTTGAACATCCTCCAATACAAGAGAAAGGCCCTATAGACGCGCACTGTACACGCAAAAAAGTGGGCGTGTTTATAAGCGCATGTATCAGTGCGTCTATTCACGCTAGTATACAGAACACATCTATATATCTACGTTTATAAATGTGCCTATAGATGCGAAAATAAACGCACATATTTTTTATTTCTCATAAAGTCCCTGAATATGACCAAACCTCTTAACAGTTGTTTGAATACATTACCAACTTTACTTCTTTCTGAGTATTATAAATATACATCCAATCATGCCCTATAAAAATGTAATTGGATAAGGCCTGATTGGATGTATATACGACATAATTACACCTGGATCATAAGGACATGATATACATGTATGGGACATACATGTATATCATCCAATCATTCAAAGCTAATTATATATGTGTGATTTCATGCCCTATATACATCCAATCATGCCCTATACAAATGTGATTGGATAGGGATGTATATACAACATAATTACACCTGGATCATAAGGACATGATATACATGTATATACGACATGATATACATATATAGGGCATACATATATATCATCCAATCATCAAAGCTAATTATATATGTGTGATTTCATTCCCTATATACATCCAATCATGCCCTATAAAAATGTGATTGGATAGGGCATGATTGGATGTATATACGACTTAATTACGCCTAGATCATAAGGACGTGATATACATGTATAGGATCATAAGGACATGATATACATGTATATACGACATGATATACATGTATAGGGCATACATGTATATCATCCCATCATTCAAAGCTAATTATATATGTGTGATTTCATGCCCTATATACATCCAATCATGCCCTATACAAATGTGATTGGATAGGGCATGATTGGATGTATATACGACACAATTACATCTGGATCCTAAGGACGTGATATACATGTATAGGATCATAAGGACATAATATACATGTATATACGACATGATATACATGTATAGGGCATACATGTATAGGACATGATATACATTACCAACTTTACTTCTTTCTGAGTATTACAAATATACATCTAATCATTCAAAGCTAATTATATATATGTGATTTCATGCCCTATATACATCCAATCATGCCCTATACAAATGTGATTGGATAGGGCATGATGTTTGGATGTATATACGACATAATTATTAGAGAAGTGATTGATATATGCACATGTTGCATCTATTGTGCACTTAACCTAGCCATGGCTAAAACTTGTAGATCAAAGGTTGACTTGTGCATTTTCAATATATATATATTTATAGAGAGAGAGAGAGAGAGAGAGAGAGAGAGAGAGAACTGATCAATACACTCACATGTCTCATTTGTTGTGAACTTAACCTAGCCATGCATAAACTTATAGATCAAAGCTTAGTCGGCGATTCAAGGCAGTACCCTCACTTTTTAGGGTAGTCCCTTGATTCTCATTATTCTCGAGGAATATACATCACAATCAATACAATCAAAGCAAAAGCAATATATGCATGCCAATTCATAGCATGAGTAGATTGATGTAAATCAGTTGGCTTGTGCATGTGCAAGCTATTCCAATCATGTCAAGATGCACTTATAGCTCACATATAATTTTAGATAAGGTGGACCACATGTAGCCAACTACAAATCTCTTATCTATGAAATGTATAAGTACATTAACTTGGTTAATTTGATGAGGTCAATTTTTCCTTCCATGGACAGTGTGGTTGGCTATCTACTTCAAGGTTATGGGAACTTGCAGAAGTAAATGGATCAAGATTTAGATTGCAAAAGTCTAATGCTTTAGGGACTCAAGCATCTCTCCACCTTTTTAAGCCCTTCTCAAAGATCCTTATTAACTTGATCAACTCTACTTTTTGATGGGAGAGAAATAATCAATAAATACCTCAATTTAGAACCAAATCACTTGATCCAAATGGATATCAAAGCCATGATTTGGATCTATTAAATGTGCTAATGATTGCTCTCCACAACTCAAAAAGCTTCTGAGCAACCTACAATGCTTTGAGGCAAATTTTATGATCCTTATAAAGTAAGATATCCCATCCATTTGCACTAGTCCATCTTCACCTTGGTAGGCTAGAGTTACCTATCAAATGTCTCAATAATAAAACACCATGGCTAGGGCTCATCAAGCTATTTCAATAGCTCATAGAGTAGCCTATTACAATCCAAGGCAACCATTACTTTTTGATTTTATAATCTCATGCAAAAAATAACACATAGCCCTCCTCTCCCATCATCAAAAGATCAACAAAAAAATCTAAGCAATGCCTCAAACTTTCCTTGAATAGATTTGGTGAAGGGCATGATAGAGGCATTGAATAAAATTACTGAAGTTAGCACATCACTAATTTTAACACAGTGAGTTGATAAGCTAATCTAAGTGCCACATTGCACTATTCTTGCAATTTTAGTTGGAATCTCTCCATTAGCCACTTGAATTTCTCTCATAGGTAATTTGGATCCTCCAAGGGACTCCTAAATATTTGAATATCTAACCTTTTCCTATAGTCTTGATGCCTAAAGGACCCACCTCACCCATGTTATCTTTCAACTCCAACAAGAATACCTCATTTTGTTCATTGCTCATTCACAAACATCTCTTTAGTACATATCTCACTAGTAGAAAAGAGGAGGCCCTTAGTAGAGCCTTGCTACAATTTGAATTCTATGTGATCAAGTAAAATCTGGGTGACAATAGAAAACAATACTAAGGCTAAGTTGCATCCTTACCTAATGAAGCATTTCACTATTGGGTGTGATATCCATTAATACATATAACAACAGTAGTATGGTCGAACATGACACTTACCATTTTGCAAAAAATGTTGCCAAATACACACCATGCCAAGAATCCTATGACAAAATGCTTGCTTACACTATTGTAAGCTATCACATGGTCAACTCCAAACAGTGAATTCAATTTATCATCATGAATCTTCCTTGTATGATGAAACCATATTGCACCATTTGCAAGATCCTGGACAATATATGTTGAGTTCTCATGGACATTCCTTTTGAGTAGGCTTTTTAGGCCACTTTCATAATTTATTAATGGTCTATAGTGATTGGGAGATTTTCCTATGTCACCTTTTGGGATTAATTTGATTAATCCACAATTCTCCTTAGTTGATATATCACCAATTGAGCAACTTATATAGATTCATGCCACAAAAAGCCTAAAGTGCCTCTATGAATGGAGCCCCAAGAGGAACACCAAGGAAAAGGAAATTCTCTTGTAAGAAAATCTATCTTATAACATCAAAAAGCTTTTATTTCATTCTTTTGATCATCAAAACAAAGAAAACAACAAATCTTCACGTAGCATCATAGTAGATTTCTCTCACGGATTTGATAGAATCAACCATAATTTTCAACATCTTCATAGAATCCACCAATATAACAAAGAACACAAAATAATATACAATCTTTGAATGGAAAACAATTACATATTATTCATCTTCAATGTCTTCATAGTTCTCTCTCTCAATCTCTCATATACAGTTACAATGTTTTTATAGAATTGACTATCTCTGGCTCTCTCTCTCTCTCTCCATCAATAATACATCATCTCCTCACTAAAATGCTCTCATAATAACTCTCAATAATCCTTCTTAGGTTGTGGATACACCTCCCAAGAGATATATCTAATATGAAGAGTCACCAGAGCCATTATAGTGTCTTTTCACAGCTCACTACTGTCACTGTCACTTAGTCTTCTCTTCAGTCTTCAGCAGCTATTTCTTTCACTTGTTTTAGCTCTTTTGAACTTAGATTTATCATTTCCAAAGGTTAGAAAAATTTTCCAAAGTCACACATACATTCTACAAGACACTTATAGAAGGTCTACAGAACAATTACAGTACAGCACCAGAACAGCTACAGTACAGCTACAGTACAGAGATAGAGCAGAGACAGAAGGTCTACAGAGGGTTTAGAGAGGGTTATAGAAGGTCATCAGAACCTCATAACGCATAATCAAACCATTCCATACTATCAAAAACTATTTAATAAGCTTTCAAAAGATCTCAATATTCATCAATAATCAATCCATGCTTCATACAGAAGAAAATCATAACAAAATAGAAGCTATACAAAAGGTATACATAACCAATCAAAAGCTCAATAGAACCTATCGGAACATCATAGAACCTCATATCTCCACTGAGAATCATCATGAACTTCCAAAACATAATCAATAGCATCCAAAACACTCTCAAATACTTCCATTAACAACCATACATCACTCTAAATCCATCAAAAATCAATCATTCAGACCTCAAAAACAACAAAAATCAGTCAAAAATCTAGTCTTTTTCCACTCTCAACATATCCCTACACTTAGAAAGGAAGCATCCTCACGACCTAAGGAAAATAATAATATAAGTTCATTAAAGAGCTAAATTTTATCTTCCATAAGATCTTCAATAATCTTGCTAAACCATGACCCCAACTTATCACCTGTATCTGATAGAAAAAACACTACTAAAGAAAAACTTCCATTATTCATTAACTCATCTGATTAATCATTTAAAAGCCATAACAAATTTCTAAAGGATATAAGAGGTTCTCTTCAGCTTTTCACCATAGGCTTTCCATCCACCATCAATAGTTTGAAAAGAGCTCTCGATCAAGTTATTCTCAATCAGCACGAACTCATCACATACAATTAATACAACACACACAAACACTAACACAACCATCTGAATGGCACCTCCAAAAAGAGATATATATCATTAAGAATCATCCAAAATACATTGCAAAGGTATCAATGAAGATGATCCCTTTTGAAGGCTTGGTGGTTTCGAAAGCGATCCATGGAGAAGGATTCATCTACAAATGTCTTTGGAGGATTTTGAAAGAACTGCAGGTAGCATATCCTTTCTAGCAAAACAAGGTACCTGCTAGGGAGACATAGGGCATGAATATACACGACATCCAACTAGTGGGAGTCAATGTTCACATTGAAATTCATACAAAGTTTTGGAATGGCCTTTTGATCATTATGGGAATGCCTATGCATGTATGCTAGATACCAAGCAAAATGAGCTGTCAATCTCACCGAAGGATCCAGAGATTGTTAATATTGGTGAGCAAAATGAAGGTAGTTCTCGTATGCTTGACTAGCAGTTGTCAAATCTCCTGGAATTATTGGCTAGTTTATTTGAGGTCCTGTAAGAGAATCATTCGAGCTCCATCCTCTTCTTCTTGGAATCTGCTGATCAAACCCTTCATATTCACTAACCACATGAGGGGGTTGAGAGATAGAAGTGGCAAGAGAGGGAAGTGGAATAAGTAAAAGTGGATGAAGAGATGGGTAGGAAAAAATCATAAAAGGAGGAATAGGTTAAAGAAGGAGTGGCTGAAAATTTTAGGGAATCAGTTAGGAAGGGTGTTAATTGATAAATAGGAAATGTAGAAGGTACATGTATGGATGGAGAAGGGCATGGTGGAGAAGGGAAAAATACTCTATCTTTGATAAAAGAGCAATAGATAAATATTGGAATTTGAGGAAAAGATTGAGGTTGGAAAAGAAGGGGTAAGATTGCTGTGAAATTGGTTTGATAGAGGGAAAGATAGATATCATAACGGTGAGCCATTTGTTGGTAATACAGTAGGCTAGGAACACAGGGACCTAAGATAGATATTCTCTGATAGGCATAAAAAAAGGTTGAATCAAATGGATTATTTTTTGAAAGGTGAGCTAAGAGATCCACCCTCAGTTGGTTAGTGCTCTGTACATAGGTAGAAGCTATGTTCTGTTGTTGATTCAGAACCACATAATCAATCATTAAGTGCCAGGAATTATCACGGCAAGTAGCCACTTTTGAGGAGTAACTCTAGAACATGTCATCTATTCGCAACTCCAAATAGTTGACATACAAAACAGCTTGTAAAACCACATCTCCCACATACCAGGCCATATCTACTTCATCTGGGATCAACAGATCTCGCCTAGATACATATATGATAGCAACATGGTATCCGTCGTGACAGAATCTTCAAATATCATACAGACCACTTCTGTCAGTAACTCAGGAGACCAAGCCCCACTCCAACCATCCTTTGAAAGAGGAAGATCCATCATTGAAAGCTTCATGTAAAAGGCCAACTTTTGCAATCGATAGTGGACAAAGAAAGAATGGTCTAGAGGAACATATTCCTGAAAATACTCAAATGTAGACCATAGAAGATCCATCTTGGACTGCAATCTTTCCACTTTATCTTGGAATAAAGGACACAAGGTAGCCTATCTCTGGAGAACTGCCAAGTCCTCCTTTGAGAGAGAAGGGATCATTGGAACATTAGGGCTTGGAGGAATAGACTGTGAATTTGCCAGTTGGTCTTGCAACTGCTTGATTTGGGAAGCTTGTGATTCCACTGTGTCATTAGCAGTCTGTAAGGCTGAGAGTTTTACATCTAAAAGAGTTTGAAACTCTTGCGCTACTGGATAGGGGGAGGAGCGTGAGGCGTCATTCAGATGGTAAACACACACATCACAACACAAACAATCACAAAGAATACCTGCAAAATAACCAAAGGGCTATAAAAAAAGAATCAATAAAAAAGGACACTCATACAAGCATAGACGTAACTAATCGAGTTACCACCCCAAACAATACACAGGCTAGAAAAATTTCGGCATGACCTCTACACATATGCGATCGAAAACTTCATGCGATGCAACATTCAAGCACCCAAGTCCCTGTATCAGGAAAAAAAGAAAGAACTACACATCGTACCCGTAATCGTAACACACAGACAAATCAGACTACCATAAAAATGGAAATCAATACTTGACCATAACCTGGACCATCAGTGTCAACTAAAAGACTTTTACGTGCCCATCCACGAAGCGTGTTTATTACAAAATGGAAAAAAGTGCAGTGAGAGAGAATTATTGTAACAAAGGGTTCATTTTAAGAAATTATTAACAATGGGTGACATTTTATTAGGTTATAAACCTTAATAAGAAAACAACGGTTCATTCTTAAAATATTAATTACAAATTATTAGGATGAAACGGTGCTTTATCACAACCCAGACTACGATTCCTAGACTAGGTCTCTAAATGCAAATTCCTTAATTAAAAATTAATAGTGATGTGGAGTACTTTTTTGCTACCACGTGCTTATTCGTGATGACTCGTTCATTTTTATTACAAATTAAGGTGGCTCTTAAGCACGCGTAGCGTATGCAAAGTGAACGGCTAGTTGATTTTTAAATTATGAAATTGTGTGTTTGGCGTGAATGCACGTGAAAAATGTGGATAAATAAATAGTTTATTTTAGTAATTAATTGTGATTAAGGGGAAATGAAAATAAATCATTCTCACAAAATAAATACCTGGTAAGGGTGTGTATACAATGACCTGAAGGCACACGGAGGAGTTCCCCAAAAGCAATGAATCCAGTCAAACAAAATCAAAGACCACTGACTGAACAAAACAGAAAACACCTTAGTGAGTTTGTCAATTATTATTATGATGATTTATTATTATTTTTAATTATTATTATGTGTTTAATTTTATATTTTATTTGTTTGGTATTTTAGGTGTGTTCGTGTTGGTTTCATAATGTGGTTTGGTTAGTTTATTTTATTATTTGTGTTTGTTTGGTTTATGTTTTTTTTTCTATTTTTGTTTTTTAATAAATTGTATGTAGTTGTTGTTTTTTTTTCAAAAGGAATAATAATTCAATCAAGATATATAGCACATGGATATGTGATAAAGGAAAAAATAAAATTTCAGTCATTTAGGAAATATCCACAATTTATGTTATGAATATAAGTTTTTAAATATTTTTTTTTTCTTTTTTCAAAGAATATGTGTGTCTTGTATGAAAATATTTTAAAGTGAAAAATTAATGAAAAAATGTCAGGGGATGGGTGGAATTTTTTTGGGAATTTTTTGAATTTTTTCTATATTTTTTACTAATTTTAAATGAATTTTATGCATTTTTAAGTAATTATGGATAAATTATCAAATATTTAATTTTTTGTAATTTTGGTTGTTGAAATTTTTACCTAACAAATTTTCCAAAAAATTGCATAAATCTGGGGAAATTTTAAGAAAATTTTTTGGAATTTTTCTGAGTTGAAATGAAGTTTTAAATTAACTAAATCAATTAAATTATATAAATCAGGTTAGTTTGGAAAGTAGGGTCAAATCAAGTCAAGTCATGTTAGTCTAGAGAAGGCAAGTAAGTCAGGCTAAGTGAAGTCAAGTTAGTCAAGGTTGATGAGGTTAGTCTAGGTTAGGTAAGTCAAGTAGGGTAGTCTAAGGTCAATCTAGGTTAGTTAAGTTAGTCTAGGTTAGCATAAACTCACCTAGGTGAAACTAACTAACCTAGGGTTAGTTAGTGGGGGGGGAAGTAACCTGAGGTAGGTTAATTGACTAACTACAGTTAGGTTAGGGTTAACCTAACCCTAGTCAGGTTAGTTTTGACCTAACCCTAGTTAGGTGAGTTTTGACCTAACCCTAGTTAGGTTAGTTGCTAACTAACCCTAGTTAGGTGAGTTTTGACCTAACCCTAGTTAGGTTAGTTTTTAATTAACCCTAGTTAGGTTAGTTTTTAACCTAAGTTAGTTAGGGTTAACTAAAGATAGGTTAGTAATTAATCACAATTAGGTTAGTGTTAACTAAATCTAAGGTTAGTTGCTAACCTGGGGTGGGTTAGAGGGTGGGAAGATGTGGGTTGGAGGAGAAGGCGGGAGAGTAGGTGGAGGTGGTGGGGAGGAAGGGAAAGAGGTGGAGGAAGGAGAAGAGGTGGAGGTGGCGGTGGTGGTGGAGGGGGAGGAGGAGGAGGAGGGAGAGAAGGAGGTAATGGAGTAAGGAGAGGTGTGGAGGGTGGCAGGCGGTGCCACAAGGTGGAGTCGGTGGTGGGAGTCAGGTAGTGACTGAACCGTAGGGGATAGGCGGAGACGGCCGAGGGAGGGAAGACGCTGGGTGGAGAGGGAAGGCGCCGAGTGGGAGAGGTGGCCTGGCAGGCGAAGCGCAGGGGATAGGCAGAGACGATGTCGAAGGGTTTCGAAAGCAAAGTCGCGACCATAGAGGACTTTGAATAATTTCAGGATAGAAGATCAATTTAGCAAGATCAGATTCAATTTGAAAGCTCAATTTTAGATAATATGTGACATACATTCAGCTTCATCTGAATGGGAACCTCTCCAATAAACATCTTGACAAAAATACATATCATGTTAACACCCTGTCTTTTCCAAAGGAACAAGGAAATCTGAAGTAAGATCTAAGGGGTTGGAATAGGATCATGAAGGCATCTTTGTATTCAGGTACAGTTTTTGTAGATACATACAGCTCTATTGTATGGATAAAAAAATTATGTAACAATCAACTTGAGAATGATGCTCTGCTTATAGTGGGCCTGTACAGTGATGTAGGCCAACAATACTCTTCGAATCAAGCCTTTCAAGACTCAAATCTTGGGTGATCATGAAGCTCTCCGAAATCAATCAATCAATCAATCAAGGGGTTGAATCAATGCCACCTCTTGGGTCATGCAAGGCAGCAACACTCAATAAGCAAGCTAAGAGGATTGAATGAAAACCACTTCGTTCTGAGGTGAAGGGTGAAATCAAAAAGATAAGAACGTTGACGAAATGGAAGCACCAACCCACATTTGACAGGGACAGAATTTGCAGTCCTTATAACTCTCTGCTCCCATAATATCCTTTCTGCGAACTTGGTCCTTTGCCATTAAGCTCCCCTGTTCCTTTGTAGACTATACGGCATCTGATCCTGGCCATGAATCTTTAATATCAGCACGTAACAGCAAAAGTGCCCAGTGGACTCTGTATAAATCCATACATGCAGTGGTCTATGATAATCACCATCTTTATGAACTTGACTCCTTGCAAGTAAATTTGACAGGGATGTACCGCTCAAGCTTCTTTCTAATAGACGATTGTCTGTCTTCTGCATTTTCCTCGTACCTTGTTTGCAGTAAAGAGAAAAGTTTTCCATATGCACCGTCAGCTTCATACGGGACATAATCTGGATGGCCTTTGCTTAGAAGGTCTTTGTACTCCTTCCACCCGATGTACTTCACCATCGAAACCTCTGACTCTCCAAGTTCTTCTTGCAATTCCCTCTTGGCAGATATAAGTGATGTGTCCCCAGCAGAGATGTGCCCTGCACTCAATATATCCCATTGTCCTTTGCAGATCAGAGAACGTCATCGGCTTCTTTCGCCTTCCACAATACCAAACGTTCGTCCACTATTTCCTCCACCTGTTCTCCTCTCTGATTTCCTTCTTCTTTGTTTTCGTCTTTATTCACCAGCAGAGCTCTTCACCTTCGATTTTGCTATGGCTTCATTGACGCCGCCTTCGTATTTGAATTCACCTCTGCTGTGCCAGCTTCATTGTTCCCTTCAGTTGTTCACGCTTCAGCTTACTTCAATCATTGTTGATAGAGTAATCATGTCGTTTCCATTGTTTTTCTGTTCAGAATCATGCCTCAACCTCATCTTCCCTCCTTCTTTCGACTTCCACCAGCATGTTTTGCCTTCGCTCGTCTTTTGCCTCCAAAACTTCCCCTTCAAAAATAGTCCTCCCTTGCTTTTTCTTTCTCACGCCCCCTTTGTCCTCTTTTCAAAAATATTCATTTTTTAATACCATCTAAGCAAATTAAAGGGTGCTGTCTTATAAGCTTCAAAGTTTGTCGTGCCTCACCAAAGGACTCTAGTTTGTCAGTTCTATGAAGAGAAATACTCCATGTCCTGCGAAAATTTGCAATATCTAAAGCCCACTTTTTGGCGTAGTCAAGGAGTTCTTCTGATGGCACAATGGCATCGATAAGGCCCAATTCAAGAGCCTCTTCAGCAAAGATAGACTTTGCTATCAGGATCATATCCATGGCTTTTGACAAACCAACTAATCGGGGTAGACGTTGAGTGCCTCCAGCACTTGGAATGACCCCAAGTTGAAGTTTAGGCAAGGCAAGCTGTGACTTCGGAGCTGCAATTCGCCCATGGCAGGACATGGCTAACTCTAAGCCTCCACCAAGTAGAATAAAGATGCAAACATAACAACTAAGTATGTACAAAAAAATCAACTCCCACACACACAATTTTTGGGTGGATTCCACACCTCGGATGCGTAGCAATACGACAACGGGCGAGGGAGGGAAGACGCCGGAGAAGGAGGGAAGGCGCCTGGTAGGAGAGGCGGCCTGGCGGGCGAAGCGCAGGGGAGAGGCGAAGACGGTTGAGGGAGGGAAGACGCCGAAGGAGGGAAGGACACCTATTGGCCGAGGAGAAGAAGGGGGAGAGAATATGGAAGAAGAAGAAGAATAAGAAGAAGAAGAAGAAGAAGAAGAAGGGGAGGAGAGGGGGAGGGAAGAAGAAGGAGAGGGAGAGGAGGAAGGAGAAGGAGACACGAAACGGAACAGCATATACATGGGTAGTTTTTTTAAAAAAATTAATTTTTTAATGTTTTTTCCTTTTTTTTGTCTTTTTCCTTTATTTTTCTATAAAAATAGGGATTTTCCTTTGTGATTTATGTGTATGTCTGTTTTTTTTCTTCTTCTTTTTTAAATTTTATTTTTTGTGGATTTTTTAAAGTTAGATTTTTTTATTTTATTTTATTTTTTAAATTTAAATTGTGTGGATAGTTTATTTATATTTTTTGTTTTATTTTTTAATTAAATAATAAAAATAAAAAATAAAAGAAATAAGAAAAGAACACATCCCTAGCCCGTACGCATGCACCGGCAGGGGTAAAAAAATTTGCAATGAAGGGTTCAAACGGATAGGGATGGGGACACCCGAGCCATGGATGCCACGGGGTGTCCCGAGGCGCGTAAAACAAAAAACAGTCGCATTCACGCGCGAGGCGAGAAACACGGTTAACGAGAAAAATAAAGAAAATTTAAAAACACCCAAATCGTGTGTCGAATAAAAAATCTGTAAAAAGGAAAAATGGGTTAGGAGACAAGGGGAAAATGTTGGAAATATGCAATACCGGTTCCGGGACAAAATCAAGGTGTTCACATGGAAAGAACATAAAAAAGAAACCCGAAAACACATACGGGCATTAATATCAGAGATCTACACTAGGTCAACCAAAAACTAACATAACAATAAACATGAATGCAAATGGCAATGAATAAGTGTGCTACCTTAAGTGGTAAATCAACACAATAACTTGGAAAATAAGTGATCATGGATTATAAACACTGCCTCATGTGATAGTTTTGTGTTTGATATAGAATTTAATGTGCTTATGAATGATATGCAAACATTAGATCATCATGAGTTGGAGAAAGGTACACTTTCTAAATCCACTAGCATCCCTCAACAGAGTGATTGTTATATTTTATAAAGTAATGATGGTATTGATGTGTATTTTCCAATGGGATAAAATATCTAATTAATAAAAAGTAATGTCATTAATCTTATGAATAGCTAAAAAAAACCTATGAAATCTTGGATTTTTTTTTCTCTTTTGAATATCATTAAATAGGTTTCAATATTACTGAATCAAGTTTATTAAATGTCATAAACTTGGTATGTTGATGTTTCACATCACCACACGTATAAGTATTTCCTTAGACAATAATTTGTTTACCAACATATATTACATTTTTTGTTAATCTATGTATTGTAATTTAAAATAGAGACAAGTTCTGATTTCTATTTGTAATTTTGTATTAGATTTTGTTAACTATAACTCATTTAGCAAGGTGTTGGAATAATGTTTCTATCCATGTGACTTACTTACCTTAATCCTCGTTCACTAGACCTATAATATGTAGAATTTCAACTAATATCCCTAGTACTTTTTGTATAGCTAATATGTACCTATATCCGTGGTTTCCTAATTCCTAGTTTTTTTAGACATTAGAAAAATATATGAAATTTTAATATTTCAATTTAAGAAAGGAAAGGAAGAGGCATGTCAAGTGATTTGGGGAGGTGTGGAGGTTGAGGTGGTTACACCCTCACTCTTCCTTTATCTTCTCCTCTCATGCTTCATTTCTCCCTCTCATTTTCTCACAACATTTGCGTTCTTTTTCTTGTTCTTTCTCCTGTGCTTTATTGCCTATTCTAATGGAGACTGAGGAAAAGGAAGAGGGTGAGGATGGAAGAATTTTCAAATTTCTTGTGTGCCTCTCTCGTGTGTTTTGAGAGCATGAATTCTTGGTGAGGAGAGTTTTCTTGTAGGTTTTCATGGCCAGCTAGCCAATTGCAGCCTCTCTTCGCAGGTTTGTGATTCATTGTGTGTCGTGGGCTAGGGTGATCTTCATTTGGTGCATTGGTCGAGAATAGGTGGCTTTGGAGCTTGCAAGAAATTCAAATGTTTACAATCTGATTCGGGTCATGGAAAGCTTCATCCTTAGGTGCATTCTCAAGAAGAGGAGGATTTTATTAATGAGAAGATAGAGAAGAAGATGGTGGGTTGCTAAGCCCCTATTCTACTCCACCAATTCTGCCTTTTAAATTGTTCTAGTTATTAAAAAACATCTCGTATGTACTTCGCTACTTCTTCCTTTGTCACCTCCTCTGAAGCCCCTTTTTCACCTCTCAATCTCCACCATTTCACTTCCCCTATCCCTAGTCATCCTGTTTCATTGATTTCTTCCTTTCTGGCCCCACCTGCCCTCCATTTGTCCTAATCCACCCTCTCTAGCTGCTACTCTCCCTACCCCAACAACTACCTTTGTTGATTGGTGCCTCTCCATCACCAGCCCTTCCACCCATTACTCATTTTGGCATCCTCGTTCTCTCTCAATGCATGTGTATGTTTCATTCTCCCATATCCCATGCTACAGCACCAAATGAAGACTTCCCCTATGCATGTATGTGCATCAAGTCCTTTAGTTTGGTATCCTCCATGAACTCCCAGTGCTGAGAATCTCCAACAACGGATCCTTCCTGGCATCAAGATCACTATCCCAAATCTTCTATGTTTGACATGGCGGTTGTAGCAATCATGAATCATCATCACCACCTCCTCTTATCCATTACAAGGCAAAGCATGAACTTATCTAGACTCCTGCAATCATTGAAAGAAAACTTTAACCTTTGATCTTAACAACCCTTCAATTTTATGAGTATTTAGTCTTGTTTATGATATTTCATGCGCACATCTCATTTCATCTTAAGTTTATTCTTCTCTTACCAAGATTACCTCCTTCAGTATACACAACATTTTTTATTATTTTTACCTTTTAATAAATGTTAGTTATTGTCATTTATGTGTTTGTAATAAAACTTGCCTTTCTTTTCCAGTTCAACATGAATCGAGTGGAGTGCGTAATTGCAATATCTTTTGTGAGGGTATGTGCTATGAGGATTTTAATGAGCTTCATGATGTGGTTGTCATTTAATCAGTGGTTGTGTGTTGCTGTTTTTGTATGCAAAATTATTGAAGAGCCCTATCTTGGATTTTTCTTGTGGTTTTAATTGGTGTGCTTGTAAACCTAGGCTCCCCATCCTAGTTGTGTTTTTTCTATTGTGCGCTTTTTCCTTCCCTATCCAATGGAAATTCAGAGACATTGAAGAAAAGAAGATGAAGATGAAGATTTCTCAAATGCTGATCGTGGTTCTTCTCCAATTTGTTCGCAGGGATGCTTCACTCTTAAGCATGGGAGGAATGATAATAACTAAAAAATATATGCAAATATAGGCACCAAAATGTGCTCAACAAGGAAACATTTTTTGTAAATTGACTCATTGGAATTCTACCCTTTGTAAAAGATAAAATATGAAGCAATGTAGCTTGTGGGCACCAAAGCTCACACTATAAAATATTGTGCTACGAAAAGGAAATGTCAAACACCTTTTGTCTCATGCTAAAGTGAAAGGGACTTTAGACCTTAGCAAAATGTATGCAATTTTAATATTTCAATTCAAGAAAGGAAAAGGAAGAGGCTTATCGGGCACTTTTGGGAGGTGGGGAGGTTGAGGTGGTTACACCCTATCTCTTGCTTTATCTTCTCCTCTCACACTTCATTTCTCCCTATCTCATTTTGCCACAATATTTGCCTTATTGTTCTTGTTCTTTTTCTTGTGCTTTATTGCCTATTCTAATGGAGAGTGAGGAAGAGGAAGAGGGTGAGGATGGAAGAATCTTCCAATTTCTTGTGTGCCTCTCTCTTGTGTGTTTTGAGAGCATGGATTCTTGGTGAGAAGGAGGGACGTCTTGCAAGTTTTCATGGCCAGCAATCCATTTCCAGCCTCTCTTTCTCGGTTCATGATTCATTGTGTGCCGTGGTAGGGTGCTCTTCACATATCCATGAATTACCTGCATAATAACCCTATGCTTGTAGCAATGAATTTGGATCCCATCTAGTTTGGATACGGTTGCAATGTTGGTGTTTTTTACTCGATCAATGCTAAGCACATTTTCATACTTGTTTAACCCAAGGGTTGATATTTGTGTACTTGCATTTAGCTTTGGGAGTCCACTTTTGACGGATCTTATTTGGCTTAGCCGTCATGGTCATTGGTTCATGGTGGTCTTCTTGTGCATGAAGTAGCTTATTGATCAAAGTTTTACCCTTCTACTTTAGTGAGAGCTGCCATTGTCCAATGTAAAGTGGATAGGATGGGGATGCATACCTAAGTTCAAAGGTTAAAGTGAATCCCATCATGATGGTAAGTTGTAGGAACAAATACTCATGTGTACACGTGAGTCATAGACTTTTTCACTTGTGTATACAAGGTTTGCTGTATCGAAGCCCTACATGGTCTGGAGGCAAATGATTACTATCCACATTTGTGATTAAGAAAGTTGAGTTTTACTATAGATACATGAGATTCTATGAAGTAACATATTTCATCCCATCCATGGGCTAAGTTGCTTACAACTAGCATGGCACTAGGAAATAATAGTATAAGGGATCAAGAGCAATCCTAGTGCACAAGGATGAATATAAGAAGAGTCAAGTGGTGCAAGCTCCTTTTTTCAAGTGAGCCTATGACCTTTTGTATGTTGCTACTGGATGAGATAGATTATGGAGACTTTGAAAAACCATTTTCTTAACCTTATTAATGCCACATAAACATCTAGTATAAAATCAAAGTAAAATTAAAGATCCATGATAGAGCATGGATGCAATACATACCATACCCTCAAATGAGTGTGTTATAACAAGGCAATAGGAACATGAGATAGAAACAAAAGTTACAACATTACATTGCACTATAAATCAATTGACAAGAGGTTCATTCTTTAGAATTTCATTGTAAAATGATGATATTTATATCATAATAGCTTCATAAACCTAGTCCATTAAAAAGAAAAGGGGTGCAACATTAAGCATGTACTTGTGTTCTCTATTGATTTATGTCAGCTAATGATGTTCCAACCTAGGCAATGGCATAACTAGTCATGTAAATATGGTGTCAAGTGAGAGAGGGGATGAAGTAGAGTATCTATATGATAATGATGTCAAGTGAGAGAGAGGATGAAGTAGAGTATCTATATGATAATGGAGGTAAGAAGTGGGATGAAAGAAGCTCTCACTGGGTGAAAGATAGATTAATGATGGCATTGAAGGGGACTTTATTTTATTGCATGGGAAGATAGTCTAGTCAATCTATTTGACCATGTTATGAACCTTCCTTGGCCGTTGAGAGAATATTCCCTTTACCATTTGATAGGGGTGTTGCTCTTTGATCCTAGTCAAGGAGATTGTTGGCTTGCTTGATACCCCCCAAACTAGGGGCCATGATAACTCTCATACCTTGCAATGCAATGCAATGTGCCTCAAGTTGCTGCTAGCTTAATACCTCTATCTAACCCAAAGAATAGACCCATAAAGGTCACATTTTTGACATACGATCATGTAGACCTCATTTGACATACAAGCTAGGATACCAACCAATGTCCCAGTTCACACATGGATTCTTCTCATAATGGCAATCTTATAACTTAGAGCATCATGGATCATTGGCAACACCTTACAAGGGTGGGATATTGAGCATATCTAACACCCCCCTCAATGTCATAGGTGAACTACATCCTCGATGTTGAGTCTTTGAAGATAAACTTGAAGTAGATCCTTCATAAGAGCTTTGGTGAATACATAATCTCCATTCTCCTTCATTAGATAGTAGAGAAGATCTAGTATCTGATTATCAATCAAATCGTACACATAGTGATGCTAGATTTCAATGTGTTTTGTGCATGCATGAAGACACTAGATTTTTGGCAATGGTGATGCACTTGTGAATGCCATATTTTAGTGCTATTGGATCTTCATCCTACATTCCCATATGGCATAGAATTCTTCTTAACTATACTACTTGAAATGATGCAAAAAAAGTTGCCTTGTGCTCTACTTTGATAGAAGACAATGCCACTGTTGGTTGCTTCCTATTGATCCAAGAGAAGATTCCTCAACCCAAAGAGAAACAATATCTGACACCTTATGAGGGTGGGGTATTGAGCATATCTAACATGCCCCTCATCAATTTTTGAGCTACATCCTCCACCCAATGTTGAGTCTCTCAAGATAAACTTGAATTATATCCTTCATAAGAGCTTTGTTGAATACATCTGCTCCATTCTCCTTCATTCGACATTAGATAAGCTCTACCATCCCATCATCAATCAAATCATACACATAGTGATACTAGATTTCAATGTGTTTTGTCTCTCAAGATAAACCTGAAGTATATCCTTCATAAGACATTTATTGAATACAACTGCTCCATTATCCTTCATTGGACATTAGATAAGCTCTACCATCCCATCATCAATCAAATCATACACATAGTGATACTAGATTTCAATGTGTTTTGTTTTTTCTATGAAAAAACTAGATTTTTGCCAATGGTGATGCACCTCTAATTGTCACATATTAGCACTATTGGATCTTCATATTGCACTCCCATATAAGATAAGATCCTTCTTAACCATACTATTTCACATATAGCAAAACAAGATGCATGGTACTTTGCTTTGATAGAAGACAATGCCATTGTTGGTTGCTTCCTATTGATCCAAGAGAAGATTCCTAAACCCAAAAAGAAACAATATCTAGTACCTTATGAGAGTGGGGTATTGAGCATATCTAATACCCCCCATAATGTCCACCCATAGGTAAAGTACATCACCAACCCAATGTTGAGTCTCTAAAGATGGACTTTAAGAAGATAATTCATAAGAGCTTTGCTAAATACATCTACTCCATTCTCCTTTGTTGGATTGTAGAGAAGCTTTACTATCCCATCATCGATCAAATCATACCCATAGTGATACTAGATTTCAATGTATTTTATGCATGTATGAAAAAAGTGGATTTTTGGCAATGGTGATGCACCTCTGATTGTCACTTATTAGCACTAGTGTATATTCATCTTGCACTCCCATCATATGGCATAGCATCCTCCTTAACCATAATACTTTACATGTAGCAAAACAAGTTGCCTTGTACTCTTCTTTGATAGAAGACAATGCCAATCTTGGTTGCTTATTATTGATCCAAGAGATATTTCTTAAACCCAAAGGGAAACAATATCTCAAAAGTGGCTTCTAGGAATCATTGTCACGCCTACCCAGTTTGAGTCTCACTTTCTCACAATAGAACTTTCAAAACTGTATGTGATATCATAGTCAAGAGTTTCTCTTAAGTATCTAAGCATCTGAGTCCCAACTTTCCAATGACTTTCTCATGATTTATTGAGAACGTACTCAAAACACCAATAATAAAACTAATATCTAATCTAGGTTTGTACAAGTAGATGAGACTTATAACCAACCTCTTATACCTCCCAATGTTTACTAGTGCTAATGTATCCTCAAGGGATAACTTCACATTGACCTCCATAGGTGTAGCTATCTCCTTACAGTTAGTGATGCCAAATACTTTCAAGATTTGCTAAGCATACTACTTCTGAGAGATGAAGATATATATAGTGATATAGATGATATATATAGTGTGAACCCCCCAAGATAGAATGTAGTGCGGCTCCACCGATTATTAGTGGAGATTGACTTTCCATAGGCAAGGCCCACTCAATAGCATATGGATAACTAGAGTATCCTACCTCTAGCTAAGAATCTAGTTTTTCATGCTCGCATTAAGAACATCATTTTGTACAAGAGCAAATCATGGATTTTGAGTTATTGGTGGCCTATTATCCCATGGAGGACAATGCAGTAGATGTCTTCATGAAGCCTTTGTCTCATGTTTCCATGCTTCATCACATGTTTTCTTTAGAAAACTACTAGGAGGAGAGAGGGAGTGTTAGTTAGCTTGCACTATATCACTTTAGAGTGTGCACAGTAGTGCATTATAGTTTTAGTAAGTCTTTTAGTATGTTCACACTAGTTGAAGTTTATTTCTAGCCTTTTGCATATTTTTTTGAGTGTCCCAAGAGAGTGTTCATCTTGATTGAAGCGATCAATATTCTATTATGACGATTAGTATGTTTAAAGGTGACATCATTATTTCACTCATTTTATGTAGTGATCCAACCTTTTTGGCACACTTTGATAGCACAATGGGCTAGTTTTTGTGGTATGGGTATTGATATCCACATTGCCTAACTGCTCATCAACATTGAACAATGTAGGTTTCTAGCCCACTTCAACATCGGAGACTCTCCTCTACCTTGCAATGTTACCATTTTTCATCATCCTACTTTGGAGCCCTAAATAACACCTTGATTTGCATGTATTCTAGTTTGTATCCAACACTAATTTGAAATTTCGTTGAGTTTTATAACATTCATTCTGAAGGATGGATTTTAGGCCCCGGAACATGCCTAAAAATAGGGGAAAAATATGGAAATGCGGGGGAAAATGCTCAACCACGAAGGCGGCAGCTCGACCTAGGACGATTTTAAGCATTAAGTGCTTGACGGGCGCCCGTGCGACACTCCGTGAATTTTCATAATTTTTCCGTGCGCCTGTGCCAGTCAGTGAAGCTGCAGGCCTGTCCGGGATGTTGAGACGAGCTCATAGGAATTTTCAGATCGAAGTTCCGAGTCCGGGTGCGGAAGATGGCCCGAAACCGGCCGGGGTGCCCAAGAGGGGGTCCAAAATGGAAATTTGAAAAGGTGTGAAGGAGGGGGGGTGACCTTTGGCACCCCCCCCTCAAAAAATCGTGGATATGGAGGGGGGGCGGCGGCTGAAAACAGCCGCCGAAAAAAACGCGACCCCCCCCCCCCACAATCGATTGCTGGCTCACAAAGAAGCCATGGTTATGGACCTCCAGGCCTGATGAAGATGATGTGCCGATCAATTCGCCGGTCTCCGCTCCCGCAATGGTGGACTGGTTGAAGAGAGAGAAAACCAGTCTTTCTCTCTCCTCTCTCTCTCTCCTCTTAGCCCCCGTTCGTGCTTGAAGGAATAGGATGAAGATGGACGGCCGGATGGATGCCGATTCTTGACGGGATGAAAGAGCAATGCAAAACCATTGTAGATTGCTGATTCCAAGCAGAATTCATGGCTGGAAATCAATCGTGGGACGTGCCAAATTTAATGGAAAAACCCGCAAGACACGGTAATAATTGTTTTTTCAAGGAAAATGGTCTTTTGATGCAAATTTGGTTGATAAAAATGTGTTCATATGGATTGAGTTTTGAGTATGTCGTGCTTTGAGTTGGTTTCTAGCTGTTCATCATTTAAAAATCAGGAAAACATGTGTGGGATAGCAGAAAATAGGGAACCGAGACACGAAAAACCATAAAAATGAAGGAAAACAAGGGTTTTGGGCATATAAATGGGGAAAACCGTCGATATACATCAACTAATCTTTCAATTTTGTTGCAAATGAACTAAGGGCCACAGCCCACAAACTGGTTTCAATTTTCAGCAATTTAAAAAATACAAGAAAATGAAGAAAATGGGGAAAAATGATAAAAACACCATGAAAAAATAGGGGAAAAATACATTTGGGGCTACGAAAAATACAGAAAAATAGGATTTATGTTTGTTGATGTATAGCAAGGCTGGGGCATGAAGTTATGCTTCAGTTCAGCCTTGTTTATATGTTTTGGTGCGTGTTTCATTCCTTTCTCCACATAAAATGACAAGGAAACCCTAAAAGAAATGAATATAATGATGCACTATCAACGGGGAAGGGTAGAGTTGTGGAAAAATGGTTAAATGACGCTGAGCATGATGAATAATTTGCTGATTTTATATGCATTGCATCTAGGACGGAATAATAATGATAAAAATTAAAACCTAGTAGCACGAAGATCACTTCGGTGCTAGGTGTTGCAACGAAGCACAAAGCGGTTAGAAAGAAAAGCATGAAAGAGATGATTTGCACTTGCACGCTGCTGATTTTTAAGATGTTTGAGCACTAGGCATCCACCTCTTTGTATGATCATTTAGAGGAAATTAAAAGTATCAGAGTTAGCTCCTGGATATGCATTGCAATTGTTTTTGGGATATGACCTACGTTGAGAGGCAGTGAGGTTCCTATGTCGTAGGCTAGTCGTGGGATCATAAAGGGGAAGTCAAGTAAGGACAATGGTACATTCCTGGATACGTTTATTTGGTACCTTGAGTGACGTTTGTGCGAAATGTCTAAATGTTGAGCGGCGCATCGAGGGGCCAATCCCCAAGGTGTAGGAGAGTCGCAGAGGGTTGACGGCATTCAGCCGTAGGAGGAACCCCATGTGTATGTGATTCGAGCCTTTTGGCTATGTGAAAGGGACTCCCTCTGAGGAGTAATATTGGGTTAGGATCAGTTGGACTACAACGTATTACAAACGCAATGTGTAGGAAGGCAGAGATTTTGATAGGCGCTCCTGGCCGCGAGGCCGAGGGGTTGTCTTGTGCATAGTGACGAGGTCCGGCTAGTGCATGAGCCAGTGCCGGCCCGTTTTTAGGTCCATCAGTGGTGCGTCTGCCGGGAGCTGCTTAAAAGTGGCGGTTCTCGAATCCTGGTTTTCTAGGGACCAACTAGCAGTTTATGCCAAAGGATACTGAGCTTGATCCGTTATTTAGTGATAAGCATCGTCTAGCAGAAATCCAAAAGCAAGAAAGAGACGAAAGAGCTAGGCGACGTGCTGAAATTTTTAGGAGATATTCCCCTAAGCGTAGCGGTGCTGAACCCTTACGAGGGAGTGGATCTAGTGGTCTTAGGACCACAAGCAGTAAGTTAGGAGAAGGTGGAAGCTCTAGTACTCCCCTTCCTTCCATAAGCCAGTCCACGTCAATTGCGGGAGGTGTAACCCCACCGTTCCCTATTCCTAGTGCAAATCCAATCCTCGTCATGGCGCAGCCTATTGCAATTCCAGCAGGAACGACGGATTTGCCGGCTCTAGGTTACCCGCTACCCATTTTTAATGGGCTAGTTGAGGAAGATGCGGAACTCCACATTAGGGAGTTTCAAAAGCTGATGTTTAACTGTCGCATTCAAGAGGAAGGACATTTAATGATGTTCTTCAACATGACTCTCAAAGGAAGAGCCGCTATATGGTATCATGGTTTAGAACCCGGTACCATATTGAACATTGATGCATTTTATGGAGCTTTTCGAAGGGAGTTTGCCCCTGAAAGGGGTGGGCAGTATTGGTTGCGTGTACTCAACGTGACCCGCCAAGATCCACACGAGGATATTCGTGCTTATGCGAAGAAGATAAAAGAGGTCTTCCGTAAGTTGGACACCTCTATCCCTATCCCCGCAGCTGCCCAATTGCAATATTTCCTACATGGTTTGGACTTTAATATCCAATTGCAGTTGAGTAGTGTTCCCTTGGGGGATATAGATACTGCCATTACACGAGCACAAGAGGTGGAATCCCGACTACAAGCAGCCTATGCTTCTCGCGGCAATTCGAACATGGGTTTAGTATTGGGAAACAATATGGCAATAGCCAATGGCAGTAGTGGCCAAGGGATAGCGATGGCTAACCCTAATGGGAGAGGGAACATGATACAGAATGTCCCTTTATTACCAGCTCCCCCTAGCATGTCGATGCCTACGGGCAGTCAAATGGCTCCAAGTAGTGGAGGCCAGGCGGTCAATTCTAATACCATGCCTGTGGCTCAACAACCAGTGCCTAATCGAATTGTTAGGCCGATTGAACGACATGGTAATGACCAAGGCTATGAGTCGAGTTCTTCCAATGTTCTTGGCGAGGTTAAGGACATGATGAAGCATTATACCGACATGATTACGGAGCAGTATCGACAAATAGCTGTTGATGTCAACTTCCTTAAAAAACAACAAAATTTGATAGGAAGTAGATACCCAGAGGAGGGTGCACCGGCGAGGTTTAGTTGCAAATGGTGTGGCGGGCAGCACTATCCAAGAAATTGCCCAAATGTTAAGTGCGACATTTGTGGAAAATCCGGCCATCTAGCAGCTACTTGCTGGAGTAAGATCAGTTCTCTCCAGCGTGGAAGTCGGCAACCAGGGCCTGTTAATCATCGTGCCCAAGGAAATGACCCCCAGCCAGAAAATGGGCCTAAACAAATACTTCAACGACCAAAGACTACAGTGGAAGAGCTACCAAGTGGTAGTGGGGTTAGTTTGATTGAGGCTGTACGCGTTAATGATGCTGAAACCTCTAATCTACGAGCTGTCCTTACAAGAGGTAAAAAGGGTAGAGAAGCCGACATGGATAAGCCTGTTGACGGAAACCCTAAACAAGGCGACAAAGGAACACAAGTTTTGGATCCTGCCCTAGAAGGGGGACCTTTGAAGCCCGTAGAGAGTAAAGCCGATAAGGAAGCACCAAAGAAGAAGGTGAAAGTTAAGAAAGAGGCAATAAAGCCAGTTCAGCGACCTAAAGAGCGGAGGATTTGGCGTGAAAAGCGAGCTCTTTCGAACTATCATGAATTCGATTTGGCGGGCTCTCTTTGCGAAGTCAAGCCGGATGTGAACCTTTTGCAGCTTATTAAGCTTTCCCCAGGAGTACGTAAGGAATTTAGAAAGATCCTACGTACCGGGTATATTGTAGAACCTTTGGGTATTGCGCGAGTTGGTGATGACTGGTTCGAGCATGCTGAGAAGCATTGCCCAAGGGTTGCAGCCTATGTCGATGGGATATTAGTAGATTATGCCATTGTCGACACAGGATCATCTGTTAACATTATGAGTTCTGAACTGATGGAAAGGTTGGGCCTTGCGATCCAAAAAGATACCTCCACAATTCTCAGAATGGCAGATGACAGTTTGAGACAGCCGGAAGGCTGCATTACTAAGGTCCATGTCACTGTTGCAAATGTAGAATGCCTGTTGGACTTTAGGGTGATTCGTTTTGCAGGGCGGCCAAGTTACCAAGTATTACTTGGACGACCTTGGATCTTGCAAGCGGATTGCCAAGTGGATATACCCGCCGGTCGATTGTTATTCGGCAGAGGTGCCCAGCGTGTGGTGGTTGATGCTTATCCTGAGTCCCCGCAGAGTGAGAGAGCTCCTCTATCTTCTACAGAATTGGAGACATTAGAAGATTTATCTGCTAGTGAGACATCATCGAGTGATGAGTCCAAAGAGGGATCCACCACGGAGGACATCTATCAGATCACTTTGAACGAGCCGATAGAGGCCCAAGATCGTATAAGAGATGCAGATGTTATCGAGCTAGACCTTGGTACGCTTGATGATTCGCGGCCAATCAAATTAGGGTCCATGCTCAGCACAGTAGAAAGGGAGGACTATGTGGCCTTGATCCAGGAATTCCGTGATATCTTTGCCTGGAGTTATGATGAGTTGAGAGGCATCCCTCCCAGTCTTGCTGTTCATACAATTCCGTTGAAAGAGGGCAGTCGTCCTGTACGGCAGAAAGTAAGGCGTATGCCTTTCGAATTGAGGGACGGGCTGTTTGAAGAGTTACAGAAGCTTCGAAAAGCGGGTTTGATTTTTCCTGTGCAACACACAGAATGGTGTTCGCCAGTTGTGATTAGAAAGAAGAAGAATAATCAGATCCGTTTATGTGTAGACTTTAGGGAGCTGAATAAGCAGACAGTTAAGGACTACTACCCATTACCATTTATTGACCAGATTTTGGATCAATTAGCGGGTAGGGAGATATATTCGTTTATGGATTGCTTTGCAGGATACAACCAAATGGCAATTGCAGAAGAGGACAAGTTGAAAACAACTTTTATCACTGTATTTGGCACTTTTGCTTACCACGTGATGGCTTTTGGTTTATGCAATGCGCCTAGTTCGTGGCAACGAACAGCCGATAAGACATTCGGTGACATATCCCCTGAAGAGTTGAGGGTGTTTATTGATGGCTTAGGGGCCGCCACCGTGAGAGAAAGGCAGTTGATCATTTTGAGAAAATGCTTTGAGCGCTGTAGACAATTTTGCATCGCCCTAAACCCACGGAAGTGTGCTTTTGGAGTACCTTATGGGCTATTGCTAGGCCATGTGGTCAGTTCGGTAGGAATTGCGACAGACCCCGAGAAGGTGAAAGTTATAGTTGCCATGGGTCCACCACGCACTCCGAAAGAGGTTCATAGCTTTCTGTCTTTGGTTGGTTACTACCGTAGATTCATTAACGCCTTAGCAGAAAGAACGTTGCCACTTACAAATTTATTGTCCTTTAGCTGTTCGTTTGTATGGGGTGACCCTTGTAAGGTAGCATTTGAGGATGTGAAACAAGAGCTAGCCAGAGCGCCCGTTTTAAAAGCACCTAAGAGAGGTGAGGTGTTTTATATATTCTCAGCAGCCACCATGTATAGTATCAGCTGCTGTTTAGCCCAAATTTGGGAAGAGAAGTGGTACCACCCGATTGCTTTTGCTAGTCGGAAGCTGGGGGTATCCGAAATCAATTACACCTACATGGAGAAGCTGTGTCTAGCGATGGTCTTTGGGGCCAAGAAGTTCAGGCATTACATTCTCTATGAGAAAGTTGTACTTTATACGAAGGCGGAGGGACTTCGACTATTGATGAATAAGTTACAGCCGCCTGATCGTTTAGCGAAGTGGTTGATCACTTTGCAGGAATTTGATTATGAAATCAAGAGTAAGCCACCAAGGTTGCAAGGCATCGTGGAATGTCTAGTGGACTTTGGGGAGCCGAAAGAATCTGTGGCTGAAGGTAGTGACATGGAGATGATATTTAAAATAGATACGGCATCTATTCCCTCCTGGTATGCTGCAATAACGCATTATTTATCAACAGGAGAGGCGGGATCCGAATTATCTAAGGCTGAGAAAAGGAAAATTAAGCAGCAAGCGTTAAAGTTTGCTTTGATCGCAGGTACATTATATCGGCAAGGGGTTGATGATATCTATCGCCGATGTGTGATGCCTGACGAGGTGCCATTCATTTTGGAGGAGTGCCATGATTCTGCTTGCGGTGGCCATTTTGCTGGACGGCTTACAGCACAAAAGGCTTTAAGAGCAGGTTATTGGTGGCCTGCCATCTTCCAGGATTCGTTTGCGTATGTTAAGCGATGCGATATTTGCCAACGACATGATAGTCGAGAGAATAGGAAACGACCACTCACCCCTATTATGGCGATACTTCCATTTGAGAAGTGGGGAATAGACTTTGTGGGTCCTATTACTCCGTCATCGACTACGCAAAAGAGGTACATCATTGTAGCAACTGACTACTTCACAAAGTGGTCAGAAGCACGTGCAACAAGGAAAGATGATGCTAAAGAAACTGCTAGTTTCCTTTTAGAGCAGATAATATGCCGGTTTGGTCCGCCGAAAGAATTAGTGTCGGACCGCGGAACCCATTTCCTGAATAAGGTGATCAAAGGTTTGACAGAGTTGTGGAACATCAAGCATAACAAGACAACCCCATATAATCCGCAAGCCAATGGGCAAGTTGAAAGCACCAACAAGCAGCTTGTGGGCATCCTGTCCAAAACTGTGTCGGAAAAGAAACGGGATTGGGATAAAAAGTTATATGTGGCAGTGTGGGCCTATAATACGACTTTCAAACGAGCCACTGGCCATACCCCGTTCAAGTTAGTATATGGGGAGGAGTGTGTCTTGCCTCTAGAAATTGAGCTGCCGACTATTCGGTTTGCCATCAATCATTCTTTGAGCGATGAAGATGCTCTTTTTGAGCGCTTGACGACATTGGCACATTTAGATGAGCTTAAGTTGCAGAGCTTGTTGCACCAAGAAGTGGCGAAGCGCCGAATGAAGCAGCTACACGACCTCAAAGCCAAGAAATACACCTTCAAGAAAGGACAGCTTGTTCTGTATTATGATGCACGACGAGAATTATTTCCAGGCAAGTTAGAGCCCAAATGGGATGGGCCCTATAGGATCGTTAGGATAGGAAAGAATAAATCTACAGTATTGTTAGCTGACCTTGAGGGGATAGAATTTAAAAATAAGGTTAATCTTAATAAGATTAAACCTTATTACTTCTGATTACACTAATGCTATGACTGCCTTGCAGGTCTAGGCAAGATCGATCAAACATCTGCAAGGAAATCGTGATAGAGGTTGATGGGTCGTCTGATCCCTTATTTAGAACACCCATATTTGGAACAAAGATATCATCAGGGAAAGCTCATTTGGTGGAGCAAAGGATACAAGGTGATTGAGCAAGAAGGCGGGACATTCATTTGGGAAATCAAGGTCTTCTGCCATCACTGCCTACAACTTTTGACGAGCATCCCTGTTGAATTCAATGATGATGGAGGGATGGAGCCTACAGTCCACCCGTTGAATATGCTGAATTTCGATTACCATAATTACGAGTAGAGTTCAGGATGGCAGGATATGTAAACCCTTTATGGACGTACACCTTGTACTTTGATGGGGCGTCCAGGGGTGCATGCAAAAAAGGAAGTGTAGGAGTTGTCATCCGAGACCCCCGACGACGCATTGTCATGAAGTTAGCTGCTTATCTCGGGGCGAATTTTACCAATAATATGGCAGAATACAAAGCCCTGATTATGGGTTTGAATATTGCAAAGAAGGGTGGTATCCGCCAGTTGTTGGTGAAAGGGGACTCTCAGTTGGTTTTAAATCAACTCAATGGGACGTACATGGTACGGAACCCCATCCTTTGTATGTACCATCATACTGCCATAGCCCTGCTAGACGAATTCGATAGAGTGTCTTTTCAGCTGATTCCACGGAATTGGAATCAGTTTGCCGATTCATTGGCTAATCTTGCGTATGAAGAGGACCTCTTCTTTAATTGTGGCCCTTGTCCCGATATATCTATTGATGGTGAGACAGGACCTGGTCGTTTGTGGGGTATGCTTTCTGAACATGCCCTCTTTGGCAGACGATGGTTGATTTGGGTGATGCAGAGGGTAAGCGAGACTCATCTACCTTTATTATCGGGGACCCATAGACTGATTCGACGCCATGTGATGCGAACACCTCTTGCGATATACGCAGGGGGGATAGGTCATAATTTAATGCACCTAGTTTAGGGCTACGAGCCTTTGTTTCCCTGGGAATGGTATGCTTTGATGTCTATCATGGTTGTTTCCAGGTGGATGTTCTGCATAATATTGGTTTATTTCATTAGGCCAAGAGGGCCGATTCAGTTTTGTAGCAAAGTCATGTATGATTTCATTAGGCCAAGAGGGCCATTTTCCTGTCTAGTGCGGGTGCGTTTAATTGGGTTTTTGTTGAGTGTTGTGCTGGACAGGTTTCGTGGTTCGTGGAATTTGGTGGAGCCTGGAGGAGCCTTTGCTGCGATGGAAGCTTCTTGTGGCCACTCCAGGTGATATTTCTCCTTTACAAGTACCTTTCTTTCCTGTTATATGTGTATTTGTACTTGTTGAGGGGATACTTTTTGTTGGGGACCGGCGACCAAGGCATAAAGTCCCAAGTTTAGGCTAAGTATGTTTGAGGGAGGTTGGAGTAGTCATTACCTCCTGTAAAGACATTGTTAGACATTAAAAGACCTGTTTGAGAAAGAAGTCCTAGTGACCCTGTTCTGCCAGCCTGCTAGGCAGCCGTTCTAGGCGTTCTTGTTAGTAGTGAGGCAGTTAGAGAAGCCTGCTAGAAGATAATAATAATGATGCCAAGAAATCCTGAACATCCCAAAAGATGAATATCAATACGAAGGTGTGTAAAAAGGGGTTCTAACCCCTATCACAGAAAAGCAATGAAATAAAAATATATAAGCAGTTGATCATTGCCTTGTGAAGGCCTGGTAGGTTCCTGGGGACGAGTCAGACCCGGGGCCGATACCTTGTCTTCCTAGGGGTGGCTTCTTGCTGGAAAAATAATATCAAAACAAGGAAGGTTGGAGCGAAAATAAAAGTGAGCGTTAGAAAAGGATTAAGTGTCGCCTTGCGAGGGCTTGGTAGGTTCTTGGGTGCCGAGACAGGTCCTGAGACCGATGCCCTGTTCTCCTTGGGTCACTACGCTCAGCTCCCTCCTTTTTACATGCCAAGTATGTTCATCCAATCAAAACCCTCAAAGAAGAGATATACTGAAAGAAAATATCCTTTGCTCAGGCTATAGGAGTCCTCGCCTTGTAGGAGCTCCTAGTTGCGTTGTCTTTAGTTGGTAAGTAGTTCAGACTACCATTTAGGGCAACCTCTTTGACAGTTCTTTTTAGTTTGGCTGTGTTGGAGCAGCTGGTTCGTGACTCACTTCGGATCTTCTATTAGATGATGCTAGGCCTACTCCTTGTGGATGTTATGCCTTGGTTCTGTCAGGGGTAGGGGGAGCATTGTGCTGAGTTTTATGGTGATAATTGTTTTGTATCAGTTTGATGCTTCTTTGGTTGTTTATGTGCAGATATGTTCGTGGGTTCGACGGACTGAGTCGTCCTATCCCGTGGTCGCCAATGAAGGATGGATTTTAGGCCCCGGAACATGCCTAAAAATAGGGGAAAAATATGGAAATGCGGGGGAAAATGCTCAACCACGAAGGCGGCAGCTCGACCTAGGACGATTTTAAGCATTAAGTGCTTGACGGGCGCCCGTGCGACACTCCGTGAATTTTCATAATTTTTCCGTGCGCCTGTGCCAGTCAGTGAAGCTGCAGGCCTGTCCGGGATGTTGAGACGAGCTCATAGGAATTTTCAGATCGAAGTTCCGAGTCCGGGTGCGGAAGATGGCCCGAAACCGGCCGGGGTGCCCAAGAGGGGGTCCAAAATGGAAATTTGAAAAGGTGTGAAGGAGGGGGGGTGACCTTTGGCACCCCCCCCTCAAAAAATCGTGGATATGGAGGGGGGGCGGCGGCTGAAAACAGCCGCCGAAAAAAACGCGACCCCCCCCCCCCACAATCGATTGCTGGCTCACAAAGAAGCCATGGTTATGGACCTCCAGGCCTGATGAAGATGATGTGCCGATCAATTCGCCGGTCTCCGCTCCCGCAATGGTGGACTGGTTGAAGAGAGAGAAAACCAGTCTTTCTCTCTCCTCTCTCTCTCTCCTCTTAGCCCCCGTTCGTGCTTGAAGGAATAGGATGAAGATGGACGGCCGGATGGATGCCGATTCTTGACGGGATGAAAGAGCAATGCAAAACCATTGTAGATTGCTGATTCCAAGCAGAATTCATGGCTGGAAATCAATCGTGGGACGTGCCAAATTTAATGGAAAAACCCGCAAGACACGGTAATAATTGTTTTTTCAAGGAAAATGGTCTTTTGATGCAAATTTGGTTGATAAAAATGTGTTCATATGGATTGAGTTTTGAGTATGTCGTGCTTTGAGTTGGTTTCTAGCTGTTCATCATTTAAAAATCAGGAAAACATGTGTGGGATAGCAGAAAATAGGGAACCGAGACACGAAAAACCATAAAAATGAAGGAAAACAAGGGTTTTGGGCATATAAATGGGGAAAACCGTCGATATACATCAACTAATCTTTCAATTTTGTTGCAAATGAACTAAGGGCCACAGCCCACAAACTGGTTTCAATTTTCAGCAATTTAAAAAATACAAGAAAATGAAGAAAATGGGGAAAAATGATAAAAACACCATGAAAAAATAGGGGAAAAATACATTTGGGGCTACGAAAAATACAGAAAAATAGGATTTATGTTTGTTGATGTATAGCAAGGCTGGGGCATGAAGTTATGCTTCAGTTCAGCCTTGTTTATATGTTTTGGTGCGTGTTTCATTCCTTTCTCCACATAAAATGACAAGGAAACCCTAAAAGAAATGAATATAATGATGCACTATCAACGGGGAAGGGTAGAGTTGTGGAAAAATGGTTAAATGACGCTGAGCATGATGAATAATTTGCTGATTTTATATGCATTGCATCTAGGACGGAATAATAATGATAAAAATTAAAACCTAGTAGCACGAAGATCACTTCGGTGCTAGGTGTTGCAACGAAGCACAAAGCGGTTAGAAAGAAAAGCATGAAAGAGATGATTTGCACTTGCACGCTGCTGATTTTTAAGATGTTTGAGCACTAGGCATCCACCTCTTTGTATGATCATTTAGAGGAAATTAAAAGTATCAGAGTTAGCTCCTGGATATGCATTGCAATTGTTTTTGGGATATGACCTACGTTGAGAGGCAGTGAGGTTCCTATGTCGTAGGCTAGTCGTGGGATCATAAAGGGGAAGTCAAGTAAGGACAATGGTACATTCCTGGATACGTTTATTTGGTACCTTGAGTGACGTTTGTGCGAAATGTCTAAATGTTGAGCGGCGCATCGAGGGGCCAATCCCCAAGGTGTAGGAGAGTCGCAGAGGGTTGACGGCATTCAGCCGTAGGAGGAACCCCATGTGTATGTGATTCGAGCCTTTTGGCTATGTGAAAGGGACTCCCTCTGAGGAGTAATATTGGGTTAGGATCAGTTGGACTACAACGTATTACAAACGCAATGTGTAGGAAGGCAGAGATTTTGATAGGCGCTCCTGGCCGCGAGGCCGAGGGGTTGTCTTGTGCATAGTGACGAGGTCCGGCTAGTGCATGAGCCAGTGCCGGCCCGTTTTTAGGTCCATCACATTCTCTTCTATCAGTACACATTTTCTGTTCTATTCTCTCTCTATGTTCATGTTCTTATCTTTGATTGCACACTCTCACATGACATGGGAGCTTTGATTAAATTTTCATGTTCTAGAGTGTGCATTACAATGTATTACACTTTCAATAAGTCTTTTAGTGTGTTCACATTCATTGTTGTTTTTATTTCTAGCCTTTTGCATTTCCTTTTTAGTGGCTTAAGGGTGTGGTCACAATCAATATTCTATCATGGCAATCAACATTTTTGTGAGGCAATAATATTATCTAATTCATTTTCTATAGTCAATCAACCTGTTTACATGTTGACAGAGCACTCAACCAGTTTTTGTGGTCTTTGGCTATAAATAGTCATCACCTAGATTTTGGTCATCTTTGCAAGTTTTCATCATACTCCAATATTGGAGACTCTCCTTTGTCTTTTGATATTAGCATTTATCATCATCTAGATCCAACGATCTCATTAACACATGGGTTGCATGTAAGGATTGATGAATACAATTTGCATTTAGCATTGACTCAAAGTTGAGTATAATCTAGCACTTTCATTATCATCTCTCATTGCGATCTTCCTCTTCCCTTCTCTCTCCATGTTTGTGTTCTTCTTCTCTTGTGCACTCTCACAAGATACAAGCTAAAACTCACATCTCTCAACTGACATGTAATATGAGTTCTAAGAACATCAATCTAATAGGTTCATGTATGCTCCCTTGCAAGCATGATTATCATTTGCACTACTTTGTAGTTCTTTTCCATATGGGGACACTTGTTTGCTCTCATAGAGTGATGAAAAAGAAAATAAAGACACGATCAAAGGATTGTGTCAACATAGAACCATACTATAGTCTCCTTGATTTGAGCTACATAAAGGTATGATTTTATACTGCATGTAACAATTATTTTTTACAAACTCACCCTAGATCTATCATTAGTTGCTCTTTGGCTAGCTATTAACTAGGCAACTAGCTAACAATCAAGGCAACTATTTAGCCATGAAATTAACTAGGTGGATAAGTAGTTGGATAGGTAGTATTTAAAATTCCTATATGGCCATCTAGTTGAATTACCAATTAGTGGATTAGTTGGATGTGCTAACTCCTAATTAGGTTTTCTAATTAACTAGTTGGCCAGTAGCAATAAGACTAGTTAGCCAAGTAGTAATAAGGCTACCTACCTAGCTAATTGGCTAGGCAGTTACAAGGCTAGCTAGCCTGTTGGCTTGGTTAGACCTCTATGGTTAGCTAACTGGTCAACTAGGTGGATATGAAACTAGCTAGGTGGAATCAGGGAGTTCAATATTGTTACAATGTTACAAGACATGTCATGGACAAGAATCACGCAACCAAGGGGAAGCAGAGAAAGACCGAGGAAGCCCAAGTCAAAAAGTGAATGAAGAAGCTCATTTTGCCCATGCAAGAAAAGTGGAGGAGAAGGCAAGCTCAGAAAAAATGTGGGAGACCACTAAACATTCTAACAAGGTGCTCTCAAGGATGAAGGAAAGCACTGAATATTCTAGCAAGGTGCTTTAAAAAAACATGGGGGGAAGTTTTGAATATTCTAGCAAAGCTCTCTCAAGGATGAGGGAGAACCTCTAAGGGTTCTCGCAAGAAAAGTGTGGGGTGTAATGCATTTCATTTTATAGGAGTGTTATGCTCGCTCCTGTGCAATTTGTAAGGTCTAAACAAACATGGGTGAAGGGATACGGCAACTAGAAGGGAATGGAGAAAGAGGACCTTGGCAAGTTGCCCGGTCATCTAAAAAAGGGGATGGGCACCCAAGGGATTTAGGGTTTTGTATATAAACTCAAAAAGTGAATGAAAAGCTCATTCTTTGGTGTGTGGCAAGAGTGATCTCTTCTTCTTGCTTTCTTATGTGTGCTTGAGAGAGGGAGTGTGAGCAAGTGAGGGAGTGAGTGTGTGAGGGTGAGGGATCGTGATGGAGAAGAAGCTCTCCATCATCTCCTTTCTTCTTCTCTTCTATTCTCTTCTCTTCTCTTCTCTTCTCTTGCACATGTCTATGGCGGATGGAACTCAAAGGAGGCATGAGGTTTCTTGAGCTTGCATCTTGAATCATGGAGCTATCAGCTTGCTTGAGGGAGGAGGCTACTCATTTGGGCATTAACATAAGCTCACAACACCCCTATAGGATCAAAGATGTGTCACATAGGTGAGGGATAGCCATTTGTGCTCGCTTGAAATGCTTGAATCAATAAGCGGTCCATGGGTCTTGGTAGTTGAGTGCAAGCTCCCACTACATTTTGGTTTTTTTGGGACCAAGAGATTCAAGCTTGAGCACTTGTGCGTCTCAAATTGAGCGTCAAAGTAGGGTTGTATCCCTAAACCGTGTCAAGATTGTGGGAGAGAAGGAAGGAGTCTCGCTTGAAGCTTTCTTGCTTGCACAATGGGGGAAGACACACAGAGATGGAGGCTGAAAACGTTTTTCTCTTCTTAGTTGTGTAAGCCAAAAGAACTCTCTTACAAAGAAATAGAAGAACCCTAGATATAGGTCTCAAACCAAACTCAACTAACTAAGGTGGCATACTAACTGAGCCACAAACTAGAGTAGATAAGGATAGCTATCATGTGGCTATTATTCATGGGCGGTGTACCAACCGCGTCTGCAACTGACACATCTGTGACATAAATACACAATGGTCACCCTGGCGTATCACAAGTGGAGCTCGATATCTCAACAAACCGGTGCTTGAGATAGGTAGGAGATTTGGGCTTTTTAATCTTCAAAAAAAGTAAGTATTTTGGATTTTTAATGAGTAGAAAAGAAGTAGGATCCATTTTAGTATTTTGGATTTGATTCTTGTTGCATTTAGAGTAGGATATGACCAAGAAATTGAAGCAAAAAGCTTTTGGGTTTCTGAGATAAAATAGGCAAAAACAAGGAAAAATCAAGGGAAAAATGGGCTTGCACTCCATTGACAAGTCTTGAGCACTAACAAGATAGCATTTCAACATTAGGACAAGGGCTTAAGACCCAAGGAAGGGGATGGAAGGCTCATTTTCAGTTTCTACAGTAGAGAGAGAGAGAGAGAGAGAGAGAGAGAGAGAGAGAGAGAGAGAGAGAGAGTTGGAGCTTAGGGAGAATCGATCGTCTACCATAGGATTTTTCGGTGCGTAGTAAGTACATAGAACCCTCCCTATGAATTCATTCTTGCATTTTATAGCTCCTTGCTTGTGGGTGTGGCCAAAATCGTGGCCACGATTTGAATTTTTATTGCCATTGTTTGAGTGCTGGGGCGGAATCGGACATGGTCCACAGGGGTCCGATTCCTAGAATTGGACACCTGGACCTCTGATTTTTGGAATTTGGACATTCAAACTAACTTGACTCTTCCGATCAAATGTTGTCTATTCGATCATCCTGAAAATCAGACTGTCCGATCGAACATTCACCCCATCCAATTGGGATGATCAGATTCATTAGAATCAAACTTGGACACTTGGCCATTGGCCACTCAGACATACAAAAATCAAACCTTGTCAAAATTAGATGCTTGGTACTCAGGCAAGGCCAAGAATTGGATACTTTGAAATTATATAGCAAAAATCGTGTTAGAATATCAATCTCCCATTACTCTCCTGTTAGTATGTATGATCAACATTAGCTGTGTCCAATTGTATCAGCAAGTGTGGGACATTAAATAAGTCGGTGGTCTTAGACCCAATGTGAATGGTCCTACGGACCTTAGTACTATTGTATACACTTATGTTATGTTAGTAATCTATGAAGTAATGGAAGAAGGAGAGAGCACTCTGCTTCGACTGTTGTCTCTTGACTCTTGTCTCTGTATTTGAATCTTGACATGGTATAAGAGCACCCATGACTGGGCTCTATGGAGTGCATGAGGGAAGAAGACCTGAAGACTAACTTGCCAATGTTGAAAAGAGAAGAGGACTGCCTGTCATTTCTTACCATTGCTCACACAGGGTATGCATTGTTTCATTTGGTCTTGATCTTGCTCAAGAGTTGTCCTTGGCTTGTTTGGAGTCTTTCAAAGGCTCTATTGAACATCATGGAGAAGGCATTGAACATCATTTGTGAAGAAGCTTGCTACTATGAACTCCCCAGGCTGCCAATGTGTTTGCGCCAGGATAGAAGGCTGCCTCTGTTGGCTGAAAATCAAGCCATTGATCATCTACAAAGTGCTATAAAGCATGTTTGCACTCTTTGAAGGTACTTGAATACTACAAGAAGCTATTGCTTGTGTTGGATCTCTGTTATGAGCTAGAATCAGAGTATATAGATTTGTAAAACAGTCTTGAACTGTTGGGAACGTGAAAGGATAGGTTGCATTTGATCATCATTGAGCTACAGAAGCTCCTGGTCATGCCCAAAAGCATCAACAAGACTTAAACATTTGCTTGGAGGCCATATGTACATGTTCTCATGAGTTGGAGCTGGCTTTTTATGACTGAAATATTTTGATCTGGAAGCCATTGACAAGTTGAAAACTGTCATTGAATGCAAGCAGTAAGCATCATCTTCTACTGAAGCATGTTATGACACTGTTGATCTCTAACAACTGTATGCTATTGGGAATATATCTAGCAATGCTTGGAGCATTGAATCGGGCATTGAGCATGATTAAAAATTGAAATATGAAGCTGAAATTGAATGCATTTACATTATCTTAGCTGGGTACAAACTGTAAGTCTATGGATGCCCATATGGTCATGCAATGACCTTGATACTTCAAAGTGGATGTATGGCATGCTTTTGAGCTATTTTGGAGCTAAAAAGGCTTGATTTCACTGAGTATTTGCTGATTGCAATTTTTGAACAAGTTATTTGACACCCGTACTTACTGCTTGTGCACTGTTTTATACCCATATGCTTATGTATGGATTGTCACATGTACTAGCAAATATTCTGGAGGGTTTAGGACATGTATGACATGTATACATATTGATTTTGGCCTTGAAATTGCTACTAGTTACTCATAGTTTACAGTTTTCAAATAGTATGTATTTATCCTGGCAGTGAGGTTACATGAGTTTAAGCTGAAGCAACTACATAGCATATGTATTGATTGTTACACCTACGGGTTAGATCACTTGTTTGTGAACTGTTTTGAGCTGTCATTGGGCTAAAATACCCTAGTTTTCTACTGCAATTAATTGCAAAAACCTGTCATAAACAGTCGAGGATTGAACTTGGTTAGTCAAACTTGTTGGCTTGCAGGAAGTCAGGCAGTGACTAAATATTGTTCGGTACAATATGGCTAATGCAGAGAGGACTAGCAACATAACCCAGATAGTGGGGGAAAAGCTCGACAGTAACATTTATGCCACATGGAAGTTCCGCATGGAGAACTTCTTCATAGGGAAAGGCTATTCGGAGTTGGTGACTCGAGTAGAAGGTGAACCTGAGCTCCCAGATCGACCTACGGCTGATCAAAGACAATTACACCGAGCTTGGACAGAAAGAGCTCGTGGAGTCTTGCACTAGCTCTCTTTATGTATCTTAGATGACATGGTAATGCAGATAATGAACTGCAGCTCTCGTAAGGATGCATGGGACATTTTGGTCAAGTACTATGGCACAACCACAAGTGCCAGGAAGATACAGTTGAAGCAAAAGCTCAACAACATGGAGAGAAAGAGCATATCTATACAGGATTATGTCACGGAGGTTAAGAACATTGTGGATCAGGTGGCATCTATTGGTTCACAGGTTAAACTTGGCTTGGCTACATGAGGAGGTTGCATTGCTTATACATGAGGACGCTAAACTTGACTTGGCTACAGGGTCAAGCAGTTCTAAAAATAAGGATGCAATTTTTTATTTGAATCAACATGGCCGTGGTGGCATCTGAGGTAGAGGCTATGGATCTGGAAGAGGAGGCCAACAGAATGCATCCTATGGCAATAACAACTAGCAGGTATCGAATGCAAGAGGTGGTGGAAACTTTAGAGGTAGGGGGAGATCTAGCCCTAGAGGTAGAGGCTCCTGGAAAAAACAACGTCCATCTGACAATTCGAATAAGGATAAGGATTTTCATTATTGTGGGAAGTATGGTCATATTGCCAAGGATTGTTGGAAGAAGCAGGGCAATCAAAAGGGAAAATAGCATGGACGTTTTGCTACGTCTAGTACGTCAGGCAGATGATACTTCAAGAGATAGATTGTTTGCCATGCAGTACGTAAAAGTTAGGGCTGCTGAAAAATCCACTGATGATGCAGTTTGGTATATTGATTCAGGGGCATCAAACCACATGACCCCTCACGGTGATTGGTTCACTGATATGGTGACTGAAAAACATGGCTATGTTTGTACGTGTGATGACACGCAGCATAGCATTGAACATAAAGGCAAAGTGCCTCTTGTGGTTCATGATGGCAGAAAGGAAAATTTGCACAATGTATTACATGTTCCTTCGATTACGAAGAACTTATTGTCTATTGGTCACATGACAGAGCAGAACTTGTAGGTTAGATTCAATAAGCATGGTTGCTTTATTGAAGAGTTTGGCAATGGATGCAAGTTGATAGCTCGCGATCACAAGAATGGCAGAATGTTTACTCTTGATGCTACATTGCAAGAGCTGAATTCAGCTATGTTTGCCCATGGTTCTGGCACTATCAGAGATTTGGAAATTTGGCACAAGAGAGTGGACATGTGAATTTGCAAAGGCTGCAAATTATGTAGAAAAAACAACTTGTTACAGGTTTACCCAAGTTCCAATATTCGGATATTGGTAATGTATGCGATGCTTGCCAGTTTGGTAAGCAATCCAGGTTGCCATTTGTCAGTCATGTAAGGCAAAGTACACGTCCATTGCAGTTAGTGCACTTTGATGTTTGGGGACTAGCCCATAATGCATCTATGGGAGTCTCGAAGTATTATGTGACATTCATTGGTGATTATAGTTGCTATACTTGGGTTTACATTTTGAAGACAAAGGATGAGGTGTTTGCTATTTTTTAGCAATTTAAAAAGTAGGTTGAAAATGAATTTGACTGCTATATCTCTTGCTTGAGATCATATAGTAGTGGGGAGTATGTGTTAAATGAGTTTGACAATTTTCTAGCTGAAAATGGCATATGTAGGCAGCTTACCTACAGCTACACTCCTCAACAGAATGGGGTAGCTGAAAGAAAGAATAGGGTCTTGATGGAAGCTGCTCGTGCCATGATGAATGAGAAGAAGATGCCGCTCTATTATTGGGCTAAGGTTGTTATGACAGCCATGTATATCTTGAATCGGACTCCCACTACAGGTATTCATGAGATGACACCATTTGAGAAGCTGTATGGCTATAAGCCGGATGTAAGTCACATGAAAGTCTTTGGATGTCTTACTTATGTGCACATTCCAGATGAGAAAAGGAAGAAGCTGGATCCAAAAGTGCATAAGTGTGTTTTCATTAGATATTCTCACAGGAGAAGAAGGCATACAAATGCTATGATCCCTCTATCAAGGAGACTTTGGTGAGCAGGGATGTTATTTTTTATGAGATGGGTTCTTGATATGTATCACCGGCTACATTGCCATTAGATATGCCTTCATCTCATGTATCTACAGTTGATTTGCAGCAGAGCACTGCTTTGACAGGACCTAGTGGTCAGACAGTATCCCCATGGAAAGGCAGATTGAGGAGCTCATCGTCCACTGACACCAGTATGTCAGTGAAGGGGAGATATGATGACTTGGACAACAAAGGAAAAGAGAAAGTTATTGAGGATGCATATGGTATGATGACACCTGGTAGAATGACTTTTGGCTATGATTTTGTTGACACTTTAGACAGTAAACTTGGTATTCCGATTGTCTGTACGCTTGGCACAAGGCAGAGCAGGTACATTTCGCCTCATGAGAGAGGGGAATCGAGTAGTGCACCACAACCTAGATGCTCACAGAGGGTCAGATACCCTTTTGACAGGTTGACGTACAATGGCTACTCTGCAAAGCATTATGCTTACATGACAAAAGTGATGGAGATCAAAGAACCAAGTACATATGCTGAAGCATTGAAAGATGAGAATTGGTATGCAGCTATGGATGAAGAAATGAATATCTTGGCTGAAAATAAGACATGGGATCTTGTGCCATTGCCTGAAGGGAAAAAGACCGTTGGCTCCAAATGGGTCCACAAAATCAAATGCAAGTCAGATGGCAATGTGGAAAGGTACAAAGCCAGGCTGGTTGATAAGGGGTATGCCCAACAGTATGGACTTGATTATGAGGAAACATTCAGCCCTATTGCCAAGATGGCAACCATATGCACTGTGATTGCTTTGGCTGCTGCTAGGGGCTGGAAATTGCAGCAGATGGATGTGATGAATGCCTTTCTTAATGGTGACTTAGCAGAGGATGTTTATATGGTTCAGCCGGAAGGGTATGTTCACCCTGATTTTCAGCATTATGTATGCAGGTTGAAAAAGGCATTGTATGGGCTGAAGCAGGCTCCGAGAGCTTGGCATGCTAGGATTGGTAACTACTTGCAGAGATTGGGATTTGCTATTTGTAGGGCTGATCATAGTCTATTTACAAAAAAGACAGATAAAGGATTGGTAGTGCTAGTCATCTAATCACAGGTGATGATGATTTGGGGATAGAGCATCTTATGCAGATGCTGAAATTTGAATTCGACATGAAAGATCTAGGTGAATTGAAGTACTTATTGGGTATTGAGGTGATCAAGGCTGAAAATGGTTTATGGCTGATGCAGAAACATTATGCCATGGAAATGCTGAAGAAGTATGGCATGGCTGAATGCAAACCATTAGATACACTCCTTGATCAGAATATCAAGCTGGACATTAGCACTGGAGCTAAAATTCAGGATGTGACTATGTACAGGTAGATGGTTGGAAGTCTGATCTACTTAACCATCACTAGGCCAGACTTGAGTTATGTAGTTGGGCTCATAAGTCAGTTTATGCAGAAGCCCAGGAAACCACATTTGGATGCTGTTAGGCGGATTATGAGATAGATAAGTCCACTGTAGATTATGGGTTGTTTTATGTCAGAGATAAGCCCTTGAAACTCATTGGATACATGGATGTAGATTGGGCAGGATGCTCATATGACCGTAGATCTACGAGTGGATATGCTTTTGGATTTGGTAGCGGCATGATTAGCTGGAGCAGTAAGAAGCAACCTACAGTTGCTTTGTCCAGTACTGAGGCAGAGTACAAGGTTGCTGCATTGGCAGCATGCCAGATTTCATGGATGCTCAAGCTTATGGCTGATTTGGATATTCAGGTGGATGCTCCTGTGACCTTATTATGCGACAATCTCAATAGTGTACTCCTGGCAACGAATATAGTATACCATGCTAGGACAAAACCCATAGAGGTACACTACCATTTTATTAGAGAGATGGTTCTTGTAGGGAGAGTAGATCTTATGCATGTGAAGATTGATGAACATGTTGCAAATATCTTTACCAAGTCTTTGGGTAAAGATAAGTTTAGTAGTTTCAGGCATCTACTTGGAGTTCATTAGATGATTTGAGCTTGAGGGGGAGTGTTATAATATCAAGCTCCTATTAATCTCCTGTCACTATGTATGACCGAGATTAGCTATGTCCAGTTGTATCAGCAAGTGTGGGACATTAAATAAGTTGGTGGTCTTAGACCCAGTATGAATGGTCCTACGGACCTTAGTACTATCGTATACACTTACGTTATGTTAGTAGTCTATGAAATAATGGAAGAAGGAGAGAGCACTATGCTTTGACTGTTGTCTCTTCACTCTTGTCTTTGTCTCTGAATCTTGACAAATCAGACATGTCTGACTCTGAGAATCAAACATTGTAAAATTAGACACTATCAAATTAGAATAGAATTATGACAGGAGAGACTGTCAAATCTAGCATATCTCGAGTGAGAGAGAATACCTCCTACAATCGAGGAAGGCTCTCAATGCCTTATAGGCAAAATTGAACCTATAATTTGCAATCGCATAACTAGACATGATTGTTGACAGTCACGTCAACTTTAGTCCCTATTAAATCCGTGAGACAGACTCCAGACCCCCATTTGACCCTAATCAAGATGAATAATGTAGCACAGATCCTAGAGATCAAAGATCCTAGGATACAAAGCCAGCCATCCCTAGGATAGAGATTAATCCCATAGGCATATCTAGGCCCCATTTTGACCCTACATAACCCATCCACCAAGTGATGATCTAGTCCATTACATGGAGGATCTTACTGATGGGAGGAGCCCTATGTGAACCCTTTTGTCTCATACGATGAAGAGGGAAATCTAGTCCTCATGGACTATTGACTAGTGTCGGTGATGGCATTGGAAAGGGCAAGAGGCAAAGGCTTAGGAGAGTAGACCCAATAACCAATTTCTTGTTAGACTTGTGGTCACCCATAGGACACATCTCTTCTTGCTGCCCCAATGAGAGGAAGCAAGATAAGTGAGATATAAGGCTGATCTTAGATGCAGTGAGTGTGGAATCAATCACCTTTTTGTTGATTGCCCTAGGTGAAATCCATCCTCTAGTTCAACAGTTGACCCATCAGTTCCACTGAGGCTATTTGGTGTTGAGACATGCAACGGGGAGGCCATGCCCATCTCATGGAAAATCATGACCTACACAGAGATGGGGTAGGCCAGCATATCATTGCCAAGGCCTGGCAATCTGGATGCAACCTCAATCGAAAAGAAAAGTCATAGGCAAAAAAAGAAGAGAAGGAAGGTAAAATTTATGTTGAAAACCGAGAGAGAAATGGCATTTCCAGTCAGAAAGAAAGTTACGAACGTTGAGGCTAAAACATCTGTCCCAAAGATGGCTAAAAAAGAGAATGCTAAGATATGAGATTGCCCCAACTCAAAGCGCCGATTCGAAGTCATAGAAAAGGTCAAGGAGTGGGTAAGAGAAGCCTAGGAATACTGAAAGGATGCCAAGCCTATACCTTGGAGGATTTGATCAATGATCTCTCTAGTGTGAGCACACCAGTCTCTCCCACACAACCGTGAGGCATGTTTGCACCTCAAATTATGCCACTGCTAGAGCCGGAACGCCACATGCCAGCAGACCAGTCAAGACTATGGGCCAAGAAGCACAGAATTGGGTGACAAGAAAGTGGCGAGTAGTCTTCTCACAACATTGATAGCCACCCCTATAACCCTAAGCTTAGGAGACGTGCTTAGGTAGTAGCTGACACTATGGTAGGAGCTAAAGCAGTGGGTGGAAGGATCGGCGGAGAAAGTTGCCATCAACTTGCAAGACCATGATGCACTAATGCAAATACCAAGCCTGATGCTGCACTCAGTATGCCCAAATAATTGCGTATTAATGCTTTTGGGGAAGGCATCAAAATGCATGTGGTCTTACCAGTCCTAGCTATAGGTGACACCACATGAGGAAAGGGATTGTAGTAGACACAAGGGTAGGAGTTAGTGTACTCATCCATGTAGTACTCCAGGCTTGGGGTAACCCACCTATTGAGGATGCCAGGTTCAATGCCATACTAGCTAACACAAGGAAAGTGAAGCCATCTAGAGTGCTGAGAAATCGACCATTGAAGATCGTAGGAGCGTGGTTCTCCATGGACTTTATAGTCATGAAAGAAGTGGACTATGATATCCTATTAGGCTAACATGGAATGCGCAACGCACGAGTCATAGAAGATAGGGGTAATGGTTTGATCTTCCTAGGAAATCGAACTTAAGTAGTAAGAGTGGAGATGGATACTTGGAAGACTACACTAGTCAAACTAGACACCATCTTGACTATGCTCAAGGGTGACACTCAGGTTAGGAAATACTATGAGCCACTGAATAAGTATATCCCTTTCCCAGAGGATGAGAAAGATTGGATGCATGTTAGCCAAAATCGATCTGCCATTCTCGAACAATGAGGAATACGAGCAAGCCACTAAGGTGGTCAGTAATCTCAAAGACATGCCCTCAGTGCCAATCTACACGATGGCTAGAAGCTCGCATGGGTGACTTGCCTCTAGTATGTTTCACATCCCTAACAACAAACGAGACCTCCACCACAAGATCTTAGAGCACTTGATAGACAAATTAGCTAGTAACCCAGTCGCAAATCTTAAACTGCTCAAGGATCTCTTGGATGAACCCAAGTGGCAATGGACCAAGGTGCATGACTTAAACTTGATGTACAATTGGGCCTTAACCACCCACTGATGACAAGGAACTACAAGTGGGAAATGACAAGCAATTAGATGAGGACGAGTTTGACGATGAGTAGGAAGACTGTTGTTCTTCCAATGTGAAGAGAGTGGAGAAGAGATTGATATGATAGAGTACAACACAAAGGGGCATGAGATTGAAAAAATACGGGCAGAATCCAAACCATAGAAAAAGAGCCTCTTCACAATTGTGAAAGGAGTCGTGCAAATGGGTTATGATCGCACTTGGTTGGAGCACATAGGAGCTATTGATTATGAAGAATGAGCGATTATTGCCTGACCAAGTGCTGCATCAATACTTAGAATGGAATCACAATCTGAGCTATGATCCCCTGGAGAGACTTCCTCTTACAAAGATGGAGAGTTGAGTCTGAGTCTGAGGTAATCTCAGACAGTGACCGTAAGATACCCTGACCACCTAAGACCAAGCATACCAGAGGAGAAGGAGGAAAAGAGGAAACAGCCTAGGGATCTACAAGCTAAGGAGCACAGAAAGCCAAAAGACTTGCTGAAATGATTCATGAGATTTAAGAAGGGCCAGAGGGTAGTGGTCTTGCTAGGGGCCAAAAGACAAGGCTAAGCAAGTAAGCCTGTAGAAGGACTCACCAAAGTCAAGGAGGTAAACCTAGCTCACGAAGGGGAGCCACCTGACCTATTTTTATGGCCAACAACTTGACCAAGGAAGAGGAGGAAACTCTCATTACTCTTTTATGAGAATACGTAGACGTATTCACCTGGTCCCTCAACAAGCTAAGAGGGGTAGATCCGAGTGTAGTGACTCATAACATAACAATGACATGTGATGCAATGCCAATCAAGAAGGAACTATATCCAATGAATCCCAAACATGCTTATGCTATCAAGGAGGAAATCAACAAGCTACCGAGAGTAGGATTCATTTCTGAGATTGAGCACACAAACTTGGTGTCGCCCATAGTGATTGTAATGAAAAAAAATGGAAAAATCAGAGTGTGCGTCAACTACAAGAAAGCCAATGCTGCCACAAAGAGAGACAATTATCCAGTACCATACATTGAGCATATGCTCAAGAGGATGACTGGTAAAGAGGCCTACAGTTTCTTGGACAACTTCTTTGGATACAACCAAGTGCAAGTATATCCGGATGATAGGCACAAGACTACCTTTGCTACTAAGTGGGGCGTCTTTGCCTACGCATTCATGCCCTTTAGGTTGAGAACACACCACCCACATTTCAAAGGCTCATGTGCGCCATTTTCAAAGACATGCTTTGGCAAGGGTTAGAGGTATTTGTCGACAATCTATGTGTCCACTCCACTTGGAAGGCACACCTAAGCAAGCTCTGAGAAGTCTTTGATAGATGCAAACTATTTCATCTTTGAGCTTGTTATACCATGGATGATGCTTATGAGTGTTTGGGAATCATCAAAAAATTAACAAAGGTATTTGATATAGCCATGGACCAGAGGAAGAGAAAAACTAGATCATTGAGAAGAGATAAATCGATATGTTGAGTTGATTTTGGAGTAAATATAAAAGACATTGGAGAACTTTATTAAGATCATTCATATTGGATGATCATAAAGAATTCGAAGAAAGAGGAAGCTAACTTGATCATGAAGGCACCATAATTACAATGATGGTGGCGGTGGCGTGATGTGCTCAGAGACAATCCGTCTTCAATATCTGCAGTAGCATTGCTTCCTTCTATAGTAGCTGATCGGTCTGTTTGATCACCGTTCTGCTTTTTGTTGCGTCCTCCCTTTCCACAGGGGCATTAGAGTTTTGGTATTTTTGTAAGAAACAACATCATGTTCACAAAGTGGCGATATTCTTGATGTAATCATTGATGTCAGGACATCGACAATAACAAAAGATTTTCTTAAGCTTTTTTTAGAACAAAGCTCCAACCTGGCTCAACGGAAAACTATGGAAAGCCACAAATGTTCATTTATAAAAGCGCAGGAGCTTTAATTGAAAAGGAGGGTGGCATAATCTGACTGGTAAAGAGAAGCGACATCAAATCGTTGAAGATGGCGAGCAAATAGTGCATCAACAAGATGCTTTCTTGTGCTGGAGCCAGTTGATACCGGCAGATCAAGAATAAGCCTTTTCTTAAATCTCAATATTGCCATGGGGTTTCTGATCCAAAGATCCATATCTATGATGTTAGCATGAAAAAGAATGGGGTGTGGAGTGACGACGAGGCTGAAACCTTCCTACCTTCCTGCCTGCTTGTTCTGACGAGGAACTATGACCATCTCCATCGGTGATCACAATATCTATGTTTCAAGTCATGTGGATAGCGATATTGGCTATCACATATAGGGGTGACGGCCATTTTCTCCTCTTCTCGATAAACTTCATGTTTCTAACAAAAACACTCTACTCATCATTCGTCTTGTATGGAAAAAGGCTCACCAATGTCACACGCATCTTGAAGATTACGTATGGTTGGTCCAGGCCATGATGCCCTTCATCTTCCTTCCGGATGTTCTTTTTTTCCCTTCGCCTTGATCATACTTCCCTACTATCTTGTACCTTGTCTCCAATGGAGTATTATGTGTTGTGCTAAGGTCTCTTATAGTATCATCTTGTGAAGAGATTTTGATGTTGTGACAGAGTTCCTTGAATTTAAAATCAAAATTTCACTTTTATATTCCTTGCTTCTTATCTTGATTGACAATCTAAGCATCCTCTTTTAGATTCCATGAGCTGTGCCAATAAATATCAACGATTGATTCGTTGAAATGCATTCTTATGAATTACAACACCCCTTGAAAGTTCAAGTTATTGGTTTTACCAAACAACATCAAATTTGTCTCATTATGATTGCTTTGATAATGGCCAATATTTGGCAGAAGGAAACATTGAGATTGCCTAAGCAATGCTTGCTTCCAATAGATTTTGCTATGAAGACTAGCTCTATCCATGAGATTCATGATATGATAGACATCTAGCTTTTCCCTACTTCCCTACAATCCCCTAAAATATGCATAATTATGTCTTCTCTCTTATAAAATAGTCGCACAGCTAAAAATTGCAAAAATGTCATTTGATCCTTAGTTGGGAAGTCTCAATATAAGCATCCTCCATAATACAAAATTTAGCTTCAAAGCTAGGTTGCATTTATATGGTCATATTATTAACAAATGTGTTTTACACATTTAATACCCTCATAAAATTCATATAACACCCTATTTAACTAACAATCTTTCAAACAAAATATTATTTTGTATGAGATATCATTAACAATTTTAAATAAAAATAAGAATTAGTCAAAATATATCATTTTTAATTATTTTTTGATTCCTAATATTTATTTATAAATTATATGTAATTATTATAAGATATATATTTGGATTATTAATTATTAATTATTAGTGGATTATTCATATATATTAATAATTAATAGTTATAAAATATTAAATATTTATTAATTAATATTAATTTATTAGTTTATTAATTATTAATAATTAAGTAACATTAATATTAGTTAATAATCAATTTATTAGTTTCGAAGATGGATTTTTTGATTGAGTAGCTTAAACCTCTTTAGCTTTTACCAAGGATGATAATCCACTAATCTTTTCTTTAATCCAATACAATAATCCATGTATTTTCTCATGTGTCCATATATTATACATTGTATTTTTTGGGGGAATGTCATATGATAGTCTCATATTTTTTGTATCATATAAATCATGTATTTGTATTAATGCAATGTAGTTTGAAAGGAGTTGACACCTTTACTCTTTTGAACTTTTTCTTGAGAGAGCTAATTCTAGGATTTAAATCCTTCCATTTCTTTAGAGAGATTCTAAATTCTATATTCTTCAAAGCTTTCTTGGCTTTCCAATCGGAATATTATTGCTAAAAGGAAAATTAATACTCTTCTTCTATGCTCCAGCTCTTTTACATGTAGAAGAAGGTAATATTACAAGACTCCAATCCCTTTAAAGTGAAATGCAATGGGGCACTATTTCTTCTTTTTAGAAAAGATCTTAGCCATCAATTTATCATCAAGATCTAGATTGCAAAATTGTAATGTTTTAGGATCCCAGCATCTCCCTACCTTTTCAAGCCCTTGTTAAAAATCATTCTTGACTTGATCAGTTCTACTTTATGTAATGAATGAAACTTAGAGGAGAGAGGAGAAGGAGCTAAGGAGAGAGAAAGAGAGATTAGAAGAGGAGAGAGAAAGATAGAAAAGAGGGGAGAAAGAAGGAGGAAGCCATGAAAGCTTAAGAGTAAGTTCTTGATAATCACTTGTTGCCCTAAACTGGGACTCTTACACCTTATATACCCCAGTCAATGCCACTCGATGTCTAACCCCTAGTTTCTATGTATCCCACTTGTTACAATCCATCCCCACCTTGAAGGTTTTTGCCCTAAAAAATGAAGATAATTAAAGGTAAGTGATAGGTGGGATTAGGGAGTGGGGTGCAAAGTACTACTTTGAGTCACATTACAATGAAAATGGAGGGGTAAAGCTAGGGACAACATGTTGTCCATGATAGGCCTATCGATGTAAAATTGTCATAACTTTTGATAGGCTACTCCAAATGGGACATGCCGTATGTCGAAAGGGAGCTTATGACAAGTACGTTTAGCCCAAAGTAGGATGCACATTCCTGAGGTGTGTGCAATTACAAAAGTGTTCTAAAATAGTGTGTAGTCTCTATAGAGGTAGGGGGTTGTCAATGGCATAACTGGCTAGGTCGTTGGGCCTTTTGGAGGTGAGGAGATTCATTGACAATAGTGGCTAGCTTCTAGGAGGCTTCTTTTGGGGTAGGCCTTGCCATTTGATGAGGTAATCCTTGATGGATCGAGATCCTATAAGTGCTTATCTCATTGCCTAATGATACGTTCTTCATCTATGGGGGGAAGTTCTTCCACATAGTCCATTGAGGTGCCAATGAAGGCTTTCAGCTGGCTATCATGAAATACATTGTGGATCTTGGTGGTATGGGGAAGCTCTAATTGGTAGGCCAATTCACAAACTCTCTTTGGGATCTGATAGGGCCCATAGAAATGGTGGGTCATCTTATTGTTGCTGCCCTCTTTGAGAGAGGAGTAGTCGGACTTAGGCACTTTCAAGAGGACTAGTTCCCCTTCTTGGAATTCCAAATGCCTTCTTTTCTCATCAGCATAGAGTTTCATGTGAGTTTGTGCCTTTTGAATATTCACTTTGCATTACTAAAGTAGGGCATACATGCAATCCAACTCGGCCTTACTCTGAGGGTTGATCATATCATTGAATAAGACTATAGGGAGGGGAACCTTATACTCGTATAGTGCCTCAAAAGCGGAAACCCCAATGCTAGAGTGGGTGGAGTTATTATAGGAAAACTCAGTCAAGTGGAGCCACATATCCCAACTGTGTTGTACATCATTGCAAAAGTTCCACAAATATCTCTCAGGCCATTTTTTAACTCTTTCAGCCTAGTTATCAGTCTGGGGGTGGTATGCAGTGGATGGAGTAAGCTTAGCATCCTAATCATGTACCATTACTTGTGGTAAGCCATACAACTTAAAGACATATTCCATAAACTGAGTGGCCACCTGAGAGGCAATGTATTGTGTCTTAGTGGGGATAAAGTGAGTAGCTTTGGTGAGGCAATCAACTACCACATATATATTGTTCCAACCTTTATTGGTCACAGGGAGGCTAGTGATGAAGTTCGTTGATATGAGTTCATTTCCCTTTAGGAATAGGGAGGGGTTGCAAGAGACCGGTGGGTTTGAGTGCTCCTTGTTTTGTTGGCATGGGACACATTTGGTCACAAAGTCCTTGACATCCCTCCATAAGCCTTTCCAATGAAAGCTTTGGGCAATCTTGCCATATGCTTTGAAAACACCCAACTGACTTGCTGTGGGGCAAGAGTGCATCTCTTGCATGATCTTCTATGTGAAGGGAGAAGTGTGTGGGATGACGATCTTTCCATGGGACCAAATAAGGCCATGCTTGAGCTCATATTGGGAGTTTTCATCCATGATCCTGTGTTGTAATTTCTGGAAGATGTGGATAAAGTTATCATCTAAAAATAAGCTTCTTGAAGCTCTTCAATCCAATGCAACTTTGAAATAGAGGATACTTTGCATGCCCACATCCGAGAGAGTAAATCAGCCACTATGTTATCTTTGCCTCGAGTGTGAGAAATATCAAAGTCATAGTTTTGTAATGTTGCCACCCATCGCCTTTGCTTAGGAGTCAAAGTAGAATGAGTCGGGAAGTACTGGAGGACTCGATGGTCACTTTTTACTTGAAAGTGGCTACCATACAAATAGTGGTGCCATTTCTTGATAGCATAGAGGATGGCCAACTTCTCCTGGTCATACACATTCATCTGCATCTCCTTATCATCAAGCTTGCGGCTCTCAAATAAGATCACACCATGCTCTTGCAGCAATAGTGCACCAATACCCTTCCATTGGCATCACAGTGAATGGTAAACATCTTAGAGAAATCAAGGTAGACAAGGATGGGGGTGAAAGTAAGCATTTTCTTCAAGTGTTTGAAGCTATGATCAGTAGTGGTATCCCAAAATAATAATTTCTTTTTCAATCGATCAGTCAAAGGTGCTACAATGATGGCATAGTGCTTAATGAAGGGTTTATAAAATGAAGAGAGACCAAGGAAGCCACGTAATGAAGAAGTGGTGGTGGATGGGGTGGGACAGTTCCTAATACATTGCACCTTCTTAAGGTTAGCCTCATATATGCCATTTTTGCTCACAATGTGTCCCAAGTACTCCATAGATGTCTACATGAAGATACATTTTCTCTCCTTATCAAAGAGTTGATGCTTCCTCAATATGTCAAACACCCTTCTAACAACATGTGCCAAGTGCTCCTCTTATGACTTGCTGTAAATGAGGATGTCATCAAAGAAAACAAGCACAAAATTGAATAGAAAGGGTTGAAGAATTTTATTCATGAGGCTCTGAAATGTAGCGTGGGTGCTCCCAAAAGACATCACTAGAAAATGATAAAGCCCACGATCAGGCTTGAAGGCCATTTTGATCTCATCTCCCTCCCTCATATGGATTTGATGGTAGCTAGAGAGTGCAAACCAATCTTAGTGAAAAATCATGGCCCCTTCAACTCATTGAGAAAGCCATCAATCAGTGGGATGGGGTAGTGGTTCTTCATTATGATTTTGTTCAAGTCTTTGTAGTCAATGCATATGTAGAAAGAGCCATTTTTCTTCTTGACTAACAGGACAGGGGATGCATAAGGGGAAGAGCTTGGTTCAATGAAACCCATCTCTAGTAGCTTCTGGACTTGCTTTGCAACCTCTTCATATTCACACTTGGAGAGTTTGTAAGGTGGCTTGTTTATTAGCTTGGAATGGGGCTCTAGATCAAGTGGGTTATCCACTTACCTCTTAGGGGGAAGGTTGTAAGCATCTGAAAGAGATCAATGTACTCAAGTAGGGCTTGCAAGGTTGAATCCTTAGATTTGTCAAAGGGTTGACCTAAATTTTCCTTATTCAATTGCAAGACAAAGATCGTTGTGCATTTCTTAGACTCCGATTTGAGTTGCTTTATTGTAATGAGCTAAAAATCAAAATGATCTTGAATTCTTGTTTGAATTCCCATGCATCACAAACCCCATGTAGAGATGAGAGAAGTCCATAGAAAATTTCCCTAGTTATTTTAGTCAATCACAACCCAAGACAACATCAATGGGGCCCATATCTAAGGCAATTAGGCCAACCAATGCCACATAATTTTCAGCCAAGCATAAGAGAACTATAGGGCATACATGTGTGCTGATTTCTTCCTCTCAATTTGCTACTTGGACCTTCAAGGGGTGTTGTAATTTTGTAGGGGTGGATTTAAACTAGTCAATGACTGATTTATCAACAAAATTGTGAGTGCTACCACTATCCACAAGGATGAAGACATGCTTCCAATGAATACTGCCTTGAATGCACAAGGTGTTGGGGCTTCAAAAACCCATCAAAGAATCTAAGGACATGGAGAAAAGGGAGGTGGTAGTCGGGTGGGATGTCAGAATAAGTGTTTGGGATCAACAACCACTTACGTAAAAAGGAAACCCATCTTCCGGGTCATAGAACTACTTGTGATCCACATCCTCAACATGCTCAACATGGTCAGCTTGTAAGTCATCCTCATCATTGTGCCAATCTTCCATAACATACATGCTATGAAACTTGGCCTTAGTTGTCTTGTAAGCACTTGGAGGCATGGTTGGCAGTGTACTTATCCACAGATTTAAAACAAGGAACTTATTTCCTTCCACTCCTTCACAACATTCAGTGAAATGAACAGTTGGCCATTGGAGCCATGGGAAAGTGATGTAGTGGACTATTTATTTTTAGCTAGTTACTCTAAGCATTAGAGCAATATTGTTCCAAAAGTTCCTTATTTTCTTTCTGTCAAGAATCGTGTGGTGGGGGGACTTGCTCAAGATGCTGCACCAAACACACACAAAATGCACAAGGAGAAGCTCACTCAAGAGACAAGAGGAGAGATGGAGACCGAAACGTTTTCTTGATGATTTCTTCTTCTTCTTCCACACACTTTATAATGTACACAATGTATAGATAAGATACAACATAAAGGAAAGTGGTCTACTAAGTCAAACAATGCATAACTGACTACACTAGTCGATTGGCGCTATAACTTTGCCAGCTGTAAATAGGTGTAACAACTTGAATATAATAAGTAATGAGTCAGTGTCCATGTGAGATTCATAATGACCATCGACATGCTAAGTGTAGACGTGTGGACCCATCTAACTAGGCGGTCCATCATTAATGTCCGTATGTGTTGAGCTTGTCATCTCAACACTCCCCCTCAAGCTCAACTGCATCTCTACAACTCCAAGTAAGTTGCAAAACTTTTGAAGCTTCTATGTACCCAATGCCTTTGTGAAGATGTCAGCTATCTGATCTTGTGTGCTAACATACACCAAGTTAATCTCACCTGCTAGTACCTTCTCTCTCACAAAGTGGCAATGTACCTCAATATGTTTTGTCCTAGCATGGAACACAGGGTTCCTAGCCAACTGTATACTGCTCATGTTGTCACAATAAATGACAACTAGACCTTCCACCTGCACATCTAAATCGGCCAATAACTTTTGCAGCCATACTACCTCACATGCTACAATAACAGCATCTCTATACTCAGCCTCTATACTCGACAAAGCAACTGTAGATTGCTTTTTGCTACTCCAAGTAACTGTTGCACTACCAAGAGAGAACATGCATCCATTGGTAGATCTTCTATCAAACATACCACCACTCCAATCTGCATCTGTGTATCCAAACACCTGTACATTTGTACCTACCTCATAGAAAATTCCATAATGTAATGTGGACTTCACATATCTTAATATGTGTCTAACTGCATCCAAATGTGGTTTTCTAGGTACTTGCATAAACTGACTCACAAGACCAACAGCATAGCTCAAGTCTAGCCTTGTAATGGTCATGTAGATCAAACTCCCCACTATCCTCCTAAATATAGTAGGGTCTTCTATCTCATCCGCAACATTAGCACTCAACTTTACATTCTGCTCCAATGGGACTAAAAGTGGTTTGCATGCTGTCATACCATACTTGGACAACATATCCAAGACATATTGTCTTTGGGACAGCCATATACCATCATCACATCTCATCACCTCAATGCCAAGGAAGTACCTTAGCTCACCTAAATCCTTCATCTCAAGCTTCTTCTTCAAAAAGTCCTTGACTTCAGCAATCCCCCTATCACTATCACCTATAATAATCAAGTCATCCACATAGATGACTATGATGACCAAACCTGCATCTCCCTTTCTCACATAAAGTGAGTGATGAGCATTAGAAACATAAAAGCCAATATTGACAAGATACTCTTTGATCTTGTCAGATCATGCTCTAGGTGCTTGCTTTATAAGCCCATAGAGCGCCTTCTTCAACCTGCACACATACGTGGGATGCTCTAAATCTTCATAGCCTACTGGCTGATCCATATATACTTCTTCTTGCAAATCACCATGCAAGAAGGAATTCTTCACATCCATTTGCTGCAACCTCCAATCTTTGGCTGCTGCTAAAGCAATCACACATCTGATAGTTGCCATCCTAGCAATTGGACTGAAGGTTTCTTCATAATCTATGCCATATGTCTGGGCATAGCCTTTTGCAACCAGCCTAGCTTTGTACCTACTAATAGAACCATATGCATTGTGCTTAAACTTATAAACCCACTTACATCCAATAGCTTTCTTGCCCTTCGGCAATGATACTAGATCCCAAGTCTTATTGGCCTCTAATGCAGCCATCACCTCATCCATTGCTACATCCCAATGAATATGATCAACAACATCTTCAAAACAAGTGAGCTCAACATCCTCAACTAGTTTCACCATATAAGCATAATGGTGAGTTGCATAACCTTCAAAACCAAATCTTTTAACAAGGTATCTGACCTGCTAGATCTGTGTACCACCGGATCACTCAATGGAGCCTTTACATTACTATGAGCTCTCTGTGCACCTGGTCTCCTGACAAAAGGAATACCAAGATCATCATCCAAGATCTCTGAGCCACTGGAGTCTCCATCAAGAATTGCATCAATGCCATTTGACACTTTATTCTTTCCAAGACAATATTAGTGAGTTTGGGAATCTCCCAATTTCCATTTTTTGAATACTAAAAAGGTGGCACCCAGACAACATGCCCATACGTTTCTCAAAACCATATGATGTGACCTATCATTAGAAAGCGCTTGAAAAATGGAATGTATTGAGCTATAGAGCGCTCCATTTGGAGTTATAGTGTTCAAGTTATGACAAATACAAAGATTTGACCATGTGTCCCAAACTTATGGGAAATTCCCATTTTTTCCAATATGGTGTTTTCCTTTGTCTTTACCTATGGTGCTACTAGATGCACTTGAAGTTGTAGAGCTACTCCTTAGTCTCCCAGACCAAGGACTACAAGATGATGTCTCTGGTCCACTAAGAGTCTGTGATTCTTTCTTTTCAGCCTGCACATGAGTGCCATGATCATCATCGTCATCCTATGCATCACCATTAGATGCATACCAACTGCTCACTTAATCAAAGATCACATCCCTACTCACTCTGAACTTACATGTGACAGGGTTATAACAACTATACCCTTTCTGCTCTAATGAGTATCCAATAAAGACACATTTTTCTGCCTTTGGATCAAGCTTCTTCCGTAGCTCATCTAGCACATGAACATATGCAACACAACCAAATACCTTCAAGTGCGATACATCAGGCTTCTTGCCAATAAAGCATTCTTCAGGGGTCATACCATAAACTGCAGTTGTGGGAGTTCTGTTCATAATATAAACAGGAGTATGAATAGCCTCAGACAAAAAATGATTAGGCATATTCTTTTCAGCCCATTATGGCACTTGCAACTTCTGCAATATGCATGTTTTCCCTTTCTGCAACCCCATTTTGCTGTGGGGTATACATGCATGTAAACTGTCTCTTTATCCTATGAGACCTCAAAAAATCACTGAACTCATTCGAGAGGTACTCTCCCTCTCCATCTGACCTCAAGCACTTTACTTTCAAGCCCGTTTCTCTTTCAACTGCAACCTTGAAAGTTCTAAAGTGCTCAAACGCTTCACTCTTTTCCTTCATAAAATATACCCACAGCTTTCTAGAACAATCATCAATGAATGTGACAAAGTATGAACTGCCTCCAAGAGATACATTTTGTGTAGGCCCCCAAATATCTGTATGCACAACATCAAGGATATTTTTGCTTACATCTCTGTCATGCTTACCAAAAGGGTTGTCTTGCTTGCTTACCAAACTGACATGCTTCGCATACCTTATGAAATTCTACAATTCTAAATGTAGGCAAATCTATAACCAACCCTTTGGACTGCATTAATTTCAGCCTTTGTACATTTGCATGTCCAATGCGTTTGTGCCGAATTTCAATATCTACAACAATACCTTTTTCTTTAGCATACATAGCGGCATTCATAGTAGGAATTCCAGCATCTAGAGTAAACATACGTCCAACTCTACTTCCCTTTGCAACCAACCTACACTTGTTCTTGAAGTCTTCTACAAAGCATCCCTTTGCATTAAATCTAACTTGCAGCCCTTGCTCTACCATCTAACCGACTGACACCAAGTTCTTTGTAATAGATGGCACATGTAATACATTTGAAAGACTCTTTGTCTTACCATCATGAGTCATCACCCGTCTGCACATAACCTGTATTTTGCAAATCCTGCATCTCTCCATACCATTCTGCATGGCTGGTCATGTGATTGGATGCACCTGAATCAACATACCAAACATCATCATGTGTTCCCTTTCTTGTAACAGCATTCAGCATATGCTGCATAACAAATAGATGTTCATTTTTGTCTTCATTCTGTCGTGAAGACGATGCATTCTTTCCTTGCTGCAACTTACCACTGCGAATATCATCTTTCTTGGCATAACATTGGGCTATAATATGACTTGTTTTGCCACAATAGTGACACACAATACCAAAGTTGTTAGAATCTCTGTTCTGCCATCGACCTCTTCCTCTAAATCTCCCCCTGCCTCTAAAGTTACCACGACCTCCTGAAACCTGCATATTGCCAAATTGCTAATTCAATCTGTTTTGCTAGTTGTCACTATCACGTCCTGTACCACAGCCTCTTGAAGAGGACTTGCCACGTCCCCTTCCTGAATTGGAGTAGAAATCTTGGACCTATTCACCACTTTTTTCAGATGTCTCACATTGCATGTTGATCTCTTCATTGATCATAAGGGAGACCAACTCATCGAAATTTGGAAATGGCTTTCTGACATATACGGAAGTTACAAAATACTTCCAAGACTTTTCATTGTTAAGTCCACCCAAGGTAGACAACACCAAATCACCATCATCGGGCATTGCATCAATCGCTACCAAGCATCTGCAATGCTCCTTACCTTCAGTGCATACTCATTGATAGACATCTTCCCTTTCTTCAATGTATTCAACTCTTTCTTGAGTTGAATCTTTCGTGCCTTTGTATTTACGGAAAACATACTTTCAAGTATGGTCCAAGCTGCATATGAATTCTCTGCATTTCTAATATGTCCTAGCATATTATTATTAATCACTCAGATAGCCAATACATGCCCTTTTTGTCTTTTTCATTCCATGCCTTTTTCTCTTCTTTAGTTGGAGGATCACTCACCTCCGGCTCCTTTTCTTCACCTGAAACAAACTCATAGAGGCCTTTTCCAATAAGGAAGTTCGTGGCATGGAACTTCCATGAAGGATAGTTGTTCTTGTCGAGCTTCTCAATGATGGGGTTTCCACTATTCTCTGCCATTATCACAAAACTAATACCAAATAGCAAGCAAATCTTCTGAAACCCTCAACCTATAGTGCACAGCAATACACCAGACAACCTTTTCCACTATCTGCTCAATAATACATGCAATCTGTAACCAGTTTGCAGATAAACCTTGTGTTTATTCACTAGTAAACACCTCTGAACTTACAAATCTGAAATCTCTAACCTATACACCTATATACGGTGACACAGTTGAAATTGCAGGGTATCTCGAACTGTTATCCACAACCTTGCAAGTCTAAAATAGGGCCTGAAATGACCTCAGATGGCCAAAATAGCAGTGGATAAGCCCTAAAGCTCATCATGACATAAGGGCTTATCTTGACATAAGCCCTAAAGCTCATCCTGACATAAGGTGTGGTTGAGCAAGGTGTAGGGATTCATATCGGGCATTTACTCATGCATATGACCATGATAATGTGATCCTAAAGCTCATCCTGACATAAGGTGTGGTTGAGCAAGGTGTAGGGATTCATATCGGTCATTTACTCATGCATATGACCATGATAATGTGATGCCAAGGTGGGTTCATCATTCATGGATTTTCGAGAGTCTTGAATCTCCTTCTAGAGTTCTTCATGGGCCTTACTTTTGCCTTTTCTGGCCAGTCATCTGGATGCAGTCCACAAGACCTACGATTAGTAAATGGAGTGTAACGTTAGGTAGAAAAATTTGATTGGTGAGATTTTTGATTCATATCGGAGGGGAAAAAGATCTCTTCAAGATGAGTTAGTTAAGATTTGTGATAGAAACTAATCAAGATATTCTATAATGGGATTTCTATGTCTGTCTTGGAGTGGTTTGCACCCTCTCCATAGTGACCCTAGTGCACAAAAATGGCCATAACTTTCAGGCCATAGCTTTGATTGGAGAGATTTTTTATTCAAACCAGAGGGGAAAAAAACCCTATTCAAGATGAAATATAGGGTTTACTCCCATGTGCAATACAAAATTTTATGCATTGGATCTTGACGAGTGTCTTGATTAACTATGACTAAAACACTGTCAGCAGTCCCTTAATGCAAAAGCACTATATGAATGGATCATATACTAAGGGGCCTAAGAAACATCATAAATAACATTCTGAGCATAATGATCACTATCCCAAGCACAATTGCATGTCCATCTACTACTCAGTCGCATCATTGCATAAGTGAGGCTTACTGCCATACATCTCTTTTGATTGCATACACTTCAAGTGTCATACATAGGTACCATCAAGACTAAAAGGGTGTCCAAGGGGGATCATTTCATTGGAAGAGGTGGCGATCATAGGAGAGTACTTGCACCTGCATACATGTATCAAGATCTAGATCATCGGGAGGTGGGCGAAGTTCCCCCGAGGCCACTGGGTTGTGCACCCCTTCAGGGTTTTAAGTGCTAAGGGAGGGTCACCTCTCTTTTGTCTTACCGCCTCACTTGACATCGGCCTTTTTCCTTAGCTGGATTACACATGGAGAACATTTTTATTAAGCAATTAGCATGAGATGCATTGGAAATAAAACATTGGGTCATTTGGTGAATAAGAGTTTGGATAGGGATTACCTTGGCAATCCAGTGACTCACTCATGGCTACTTACCCATTTACAAAGGTCTATTACTCACTTTGAGACTTATCCAAGGCATACAAGATAAAGAGGGGGTTAATTCCAACAATTACAATTAATTCACAATTAGTTATGATGCATTAGGAAGCAAAACAAATATTGACTTTCAGTAGACACATGCATACAATGAGGGATTGAACTAGTAAAGGCTACGCAATCTTTAATCTCTCCAACAAAAGGATTAAGCTTATCAAGTGTATGAATATGAGAGATTAAGATCAGATTGATATACATGTTCAATGTTTGGGGAAAATGGTTGAAGCATAACCCATTATGATGCCAATTGATCCATCAAGCAAGCCCAGTTGGTTGGAGCACTCCAATGGATGAAGACTTCAAGCATTGGAATGCTTCTAATGATGATGGGGCTCTTGTGTTTGCTCCTGAACTTGAGTCTTAAAATGTGAAGGTTCAAATGGGGCTTTCATGGCTGCCCACAAAACTTCTCTGTATGCTGAGGTCCATGTCTTCAATTTAGGTAGAAGAGGGATACTAAAGGAGCTTGTGGGAGATGGGCTCTCTGTTGAGAGAGAGATAGAGTACGAGAGAGATACACAAGACATGCTCCCAAAGAATGATTCATATTGATATAGAGCAAGTATATATAGGTGAGACCCAAGTCAAGTGAGAGATTATATATATAGTTGTAACATCCCCACTCAAACAAAGGTCTCTGGCTGCGAGTGAAAAAACCCTTGGGGAGAACAAGGGAAAAACCCGAGCCCCTACACATACCTATGATACAAAAATGATTTACTATAAAGTTTTCTTGAATACAATGATACATGCCTCAATCAGTGAGACAAGAACTTGGAACAATACCAAGTGCATGTCTTAATGAGCTAAAGCGAGCTTCACTAAGAGCTTTTGTGAAGATGTCTGCAACCATTTGATCATTGGGACAATGCGCCACCATAATGGAGCCTTTCTTGACTTCATGTCGAACATAATGATAATGAATAGCAATATGCTTTGATTTACTATGTTGTATATAGTATTTGGTAAGACTAATAGCACTTTGGTTATCGCATCGAAGAGGTGTACTAGATGATGAAGGATGTCCCAAATCTACAAGTAGTTATCGAAGCCAAACTAGCTCGCGAGCTGCTAATGATGCAGCAACATATTCGGCTTCAGTTGTAGAAACCGCAACACATCGTTGTTTCTTGCTGGACCAAGAAACCAAACATCCATTTACAAAGAAACAATTCCCACTTGTAGATTGCATGGATAAGTGTGAACTTGCCCAATCAGCATCTCTATATCCCATAAGGTCAAGAGAAGTTGAAGAAGATAAAGAAGAATCCTCTCGACGATGATAAATAAGATCAAATTCCTTAGTACCCTTGAGGTACTTAAGAATACGTTTTGCAGCACTCCAATGAATAGTGGAAGGTGAAGAAAGATACTGTCCCAAAAAATTAGCTGCAAATAAAATATCTGGACTTGTGTTTAAACCAATAAATTGAAGACAACCAACAAGATTAGCAAAAGGTTGATGAATGGTTGATTCTTCATTGCGTGTCGTAGATGTACCCTTGGTAGAGCTTGAAAGAATGGGAGTATTGGCAGAGTGCGCATTTGTCAAACCAAACTTCTTAACAATATCATTAATAAACTTTGTCTGGCAAAGAAGAAGAATGCCTTGTTATCGGTGTTGTTGAACTTGAATACCCAAACAAGAATGTATCTCACCAAGATCCACCATTTCAAATGCAATCGATAAAAGCTTCTTCATAGCATCCAAGAAAGCAATATTATTTGACACTAGAATAGTATCATCAACATATAGAGCAAGAATAATAAAATATTTGTCCTCCCTTTTGATGTAAAGATTTAGGTCAGCAAAACATGCAACAAAACCTTTAGATGTGAGGAACTGATCAATCTTAATTTAACAAGCACGAGAGGCTTGCTTCAATCCATATAATGCACGATGAAGCTGGCATACAAGATGCTCCTTTCCTGCAATCATAAAACCTTCAGGTTGCTCCATATAGATTTCTTCTTCAAGATCCCCATTGAGAAAAGCCGTTTTAACATCCATTTGGTGAATTTCTAGATCAAATAGTGTTGCAAAAGCCAAAATCATACGAATAGTTGTGGAGCGCACAACTGGAGAAAATGTTTCTTGATAATCTACTCCTGCAATCTGTGAGTAACCTTTTGAAAAAAGTCGTGCTTTAAACTTATCAAACGAGCCATCAGCTTTGGTCTTGGTTTTATAAACCCATTTACATTTGATAGGAACACGATTTGGGGGGAGTTCAGTAAGAATCCACGTACCTTTGGAGATTAAAGAATCGTACTCAGCTTGCATAGCTTCTTGTCATTGATCCCTTTGAGACGAATTGATAGCATCCATATATGATATTGGATCCTCTTGGACAGACATAGCATCATCAAAGACATCATATTCATTAGAATAGAATCCATGCTCTATCTCAATAGGAAGATCGACATAGATCTCCAAATTTTCATCAATCTTCTTTGGAGATGAAGGAGGTTTATGGTCATTAGAATTAGTAGAATCACAAAGCAAGTAAGGAAATGCACTAAGCAAAGACCGTGTATCATCTGAAACATCTAACGACCATGTGCCACTAGCATCATCTTTGCTTTCCACCCAGGAAAGCCTTGTCCTTGGAAGAAGGGAACCGAACGTTGTGGCCAGACGGATATCCGTTAACAATTACGCAATTGGCCATCCCTGTATGTCGAGAGAAAACAAATAAGATGAGATCGCAGAATCTGCAAACCGTGATCAAGACGAGCATAGTTGAGACACATGACAATCAAAATAGGGAGATGCACATAAGAATGGCGAAAAATATTGAGTGACTAAAAAGAAAGCCGAAAATAGAGAGGCATAACGTGCAAGACGAGATGACGCATATAAGAAAAGTGCTATTTCGGTCGAGCAAAGAACGTGAACGATAATAAAACATTGCTAAAAATAGCAAGATGTTTGCTTGTCATAATCAACATCATTAATGAAGACGAGTGATTAACAAACTAAAATTGGGGATTAAAGAACTGTAATTAGATTTACAGTTTTAAATAAAGAATCACAGATTCGAGTAGAATTGCTATCTTGAATCCTGAACTATCATAACTTTTGATCTAGAACTCCGATTGACAAGCGGTTTTGACAGGATTCGAGAGCACGACGAGATTTCATGTATTAAATCATCACTTGTGCAAAGAATTCAATCAAGTATAAACAATGAAACAACTTATCTTCCTTGTTGTTGCTACGCATCCATAGCTCTGATACCATGTTGAGAGAGAGAGAGAGTATGAGAGAGATACACAAGACATGCTCCCAAATAATGATTCATATTGATATAGAGTTAGTATATATAGGTGAGACCCAAGTCAAGTGAGAGATGATATATATAGTTGTAACACTCTCAAGGTGGGAGGGCTTGGGTTGAGCTTCAATAGTTTGAGATAGCTTCAAGTGAAGAATCCAAGGCTGCCCAAACTATCTACCTACTCTCCATCTTTCCAAGTTGTTCCAGGGCCAAGAATGCCAAGAGGGAAGAGGGAGGAGTGCTGAAGAAGTGCCAAGGGGTGGCCAAGAATGCTAGAGAGTAGTAGGAGGGGAGAAGGAGAGCTAGAGCACGTAGGGGCAGCCCAGTGAAATATGCATTGCAAATTGTGGAGGTTGCCCTCTGCAAGCCTTCTTCTGAGGTAGCCATTCCCCACTCCACTGCTTGATCTCAAGCAATAGAGGGGGTTGAGAAGAAGGTTCCAAGGCTGGATGAAGGTTTGGAGAAGACTCAAAAAAGTTCTTGGTGATTTTTGGGGCTAGTAGCCATGGTAGCTTGTAGGAGAAGAGAGAGAAGGAGGATTGAGGCAAAAAATAATGGGGGTTTTTGCCCTCTTCTAACTCTTGGGTCTCTAAACTTGGCTTGGAATCCCTAAAATTTGCATGAAAAGAAGTGATGATTTGCTAGTTTAGCCATTTTACCTCCACATATGTTTGAGTCTCCAACCATAGCTCTTGCTTGCTCCAAAAATTTGAGACTAACTATGGTCCTTCCTGCTGTACTTGTACCTATAGCTTGAGTAACTAGGGTTTTGGAATTTGAAAAGGGAGAAAGGGGAAAGAAGAAAACTTACCAAAGCCTGATGTTTTGATACCACTTGTAATGAATGAAACTAAGAGGAGAGAGGAGAATGAGCTAAAGAGAGAGAAAGAGAGAAAGAAGAGGAGAAAGAGAGACTAGAAGAGGAGAGAGAAAGACAGAAAAGAGGGTAGAAAGAAGGAGGAAGCCATGGAAGTTGAAGATGAAGGTGAAGAGTAAATCACTGATTGCCCTAAATTGGGACTCTTACACCTTATATATCCTTGTCACTGTGACTCGGTGTCCAACCCCTGGTTTCTATGTATCCTGCTCGTTACACTTTGTATCCCACTCGTTACACTTTGATGGGAGAGAAATCATCAATAAATACTTAAAATCTAGAACGAAATACAGGCTTGGTCCAAAGGGGTATTACAGCCATGATTTGGATCACTAGCCTCATAAAAATGTGCTAGTGATTGCTCTCCACAAGTCAACAAGCTTCTTAGCATCCTACAATGCTTCGATGCAAATCTTATGAACCTTACAAAGAAAGATATCCCATGCATTTGCACTAGTCTATCTCTAGTAGGCTAGAGTTACCTATCCAATGTCTCAATAATAAAACACCATGGCTAGCTCATCAAGCGGCTTCAATAGCTCATAGATTAGCCTATTACAATCCAAGGCCACCGTTACTTTTTGGTTTAACCATCTTATGCAAACAATAATATGGAGCCCTCCTCTTCCATCAAAAGAAAAAAACAAAACTAAGCAATACCTCAGGCTTCCCCTAAATAGATTTAACAAAGGGTAGGATAGAGGCATTGAATAAAATCAATGAAGTTAGCACACTAGTAATTCTGACACAATGATTTGATCACCTGATGCAATTGCCACATTGTCCCATTCTTACAATTTTAGCTAGACTCTCTCCATTAGCCACTTGAATGGCTCTCTCATAGGTAATTCCAATCCCCAAAGGGGCTCCTAAATATTTGAATGTCTAATTTTTTCCTTTAGTCTTGATGCCCAAGGACCCACCTCACCCATGTTATCTTCCCAATCCAGCAATAGTCCCATAATTTGTTCCTTGATAAATATTGAAGATGATAATGTTGCGAACTCATCATAAATAGTTAATAATAGTTCTTGCAAATATGTCATCTCCCCCTCAATGATATTTAAATGATCATTCACAACATATCTTTAATTAGATATCTCACTAGTAGAAAAGGGGAGGCCCTTAATGGAGCCTTGCTACAATTTGAATTCTATGTGATCAAGTAAAGGCCAATTGACAATAGTAAACAATATGAGGTCTAAGGTGCATCCTTACCTAATGAAGCATTTTAGTGTTAAGGAGGTGTGACACCCATTAATACATAAAACTACAACCGTATGGTTGAGCATAGCACTTTACAATTTTGCAAAATTCTTTTGCCAAAATCCACACCATTCCAAGAACCCTAGGACAAAATACCTACTTACACTATCATAAGCTTTCTTTATGTCTAGATTTATTAGGCAAATTTCATGACAAAATGCCTACTTACTCTATCATAAGCTCCATTCCATGATCAACTCCAAATAGTGAATTCCCTTTAGCATCATGAATCTTCCTTGTATGATGAAACCATATTGCACCACATGTAAGATCCTAGGTAATATATGTTGAGTTTTCATGGCCATTGCTTTATAGCTCGAGGGATCACTCCTGAATATATGAATATATAACGTGAGTTCAAAACAAGAGGTTTCTAAAATACCCATTTTATACATTTTTTACATACAGAAGGGTGTCATATACAGGGGTTACTTACATATTGAATAGAAAAGGGTTGTGTTTTATTCAAGAAAAATTCACAGATTAGGATATTTATAAATAGGCCGTGAACGCATGTTATATACAGGATATATATATAGTGAACCCCCCAAGCTTTATAGTAGGGTTTTTATGCCACTTTCTTAATAGTCTATAATGATTGGGAATTTATTCATACATCACCTTTTGGTATCAATTTGATCAATCCATGAAGGCTCCTTAGTTCACTACAAGATATAGGCCTTATACCGACGTTTAAAGTGACAAAAATGCAAATAAAATAATTTGCCCCTGTTGTTGCAAAAAGTGTCATTATTGGCAATGCCATAGAACAGTCGGTATCATCGTCGCTATCAATGTCACTATTGGTGTCGGTATAGTGTCACAAATGCGATGCTAATACCCACGCCAATACTGACGCTGATAGCAACGGTTTGCGACGTAAATAACGACACTAATAACGACGCGAGTAGTAAAATTTGCGACACTAATAGTGATGGTAACAGGGATTTTTTTTTTGTATGTGAGCCATACAAAATAGTTTTTGCACTACTTTGTACAATGTGCTTGCAAACAAAAATAATGTATAAGCGATTGGTATAATCATGCCAGGATATCACCAATACATAGAAAATGTCTACATAGATTAGGCGACTCAAAAATAAAGGTGTGTGAGCTCCAGGGATCCAAGGGCGAGCTACATATCCTCGTCCCCCGAAAGCTCGTTCCGCCACAAAGGAGCATCAAATGGACTCTACAGAAAAAGAAACAACACATCAGTCCACCATACAATAATGCATTCAAATATCTCATGGTAACTACGGACAAGAAAGATGAAAGACTTACATGGCCGCCACGTCTATACAATCGGTCGATCAATGCAGTGAGACCGTGCCTCTCTGCATATCGAGTCTCAAGGCTAGTCGGATTGCGATTTGTAATGGAGTGCTGCAAAGAAAACAAAATGCTAACTGTTAGAAACATGATTTTCAGTACAAAGAATATTTTAAAAAAATAAACAAGCAAAACAAAAGAAAAACTTACAAAGTCCTCCAAATATGTCCTGTGGTCGCCACTCCCAAGATGATGGACCACTCTGGCCTCGAGTCGTGCCCTCGCTACCTTACGTTGCTGACTTCAACGTCTTGGAGAATCTGTAGTCTCCTCCCTCAATCGGTGCCAGTCGTCTACATCTAACCACTCGGGCTTTACAGCCCCACTCTTGATTGCCTTGCGTGCATCGGATCATCTATGTGACATGTATGCACGCTTGCAATCCATCATCCTGCCCGTAGAGAATCTATCTACTGAGGCTGGCACTGGAAACTCCTCGTGCAAGGATGCTACTATGTAGTCCTTGCTCCCCTCCGGTATGTTCTTCCAATGATCCAAGACGTTGTGTCGAAAAACTTGTTGGCACAACTCTCTCATGTGAGCCATCACCCTCCTCCCCTCATCATTCATGATGATGGCTCTTGACCTACTATCGACTAGATATCCATAACCCCCTGGATTTTGCCTAAGATGGATCCTCTTCCATCTGCGTCCACGCTCCTGGGCATATCGAGGAGACCCTGTGCATTCGGCTGGTGACGGCTGAGCAAAAGCCAGAGTGACTGGAGTAGAGGTCCCTACAAGTGTGATAAATCCCTGAGGTGACATAGCTCCAACTGAACGATGAGATGGAGACACCGCGTTTGTGTCTCCACAGCATCCACTTGAGCCTAAGCCATGCTCCCTAGAAGGGGCACGAGAGTGAGGAGTCGCACCTGTATCTCGTGTCGACTGCGGACTCACTGCCGTTGTATCTTTGTAGCATCCTCCTGATCCCGATGCACTCCCTCCCTCTAGCCCAAGTCGTGAGCGTCGAGCTCATCTACTCGAAGTCGAAGCATCCAATTGCGATGAAGCAGATCTAGCAGAGCGCCCTGACGAAGATCCAGACAGCTCCTAGTCTGCCATCTCTCTGAATCTCACGATCTGGTCTAGAGACATGCATGCGAAGATGTCTTGTAACTCCTCATCGCTCATCCCTCGACTCATCCTGAAAATGTCATCTGCACAGACAAAAAATGATGTTAGAATAATCAATTTAAATCATACAAAGCACAGTAATATAAATCATTTTAAAAAAATCTCACTTAAAATGCAAATCTTATGTACCCTTATAAGCGATTGCTCAACAAATTGAGTAAGTGGATGCTCCAAGTATGAAGTATCTTATGGTCCTATGTTAATCTCTTGATACAACTCCGCATACACTAGAAGGTTGATAGACATGTCACCACAAAAGAATGAGTCCCCCTCGTTCTCAAAGAATTCTTGGACACCTATATTTCCATCATTGTTAGTCGATGCTGGCTCCAAGCTTTTGATGGCCTCCACCCCTTGCAATATCGACCCCTCTATTTGCATATTATCTTCATCTATGCTCGAAACATTGCTTTGATCATATACTCTCTCACTTCGGGGAGTTGAAGGTATAACATACCACCATCGAGGTTATCAGGGGTTTGGATAGAAGATTACCTATTCACAAACATGTACAAGAGAGTTCAAACCATTGTGATATAAACCATGTCGTAATACAATTAGCAAGCAAATGAGTCCATGCATCTGTTCACAATGGGCCGGCAACACAAAGGTGTCGCGCAAATCCGTCCATTTTTTTTCGGAATCTATTTCGAGAAATCTAGATGGACCTCGTCGAACTGTTGCTCCAGCTCCTCCAAGTACCACTTTGAACCACTGCACATCGAATAGTATCATGGAGAAGCTACGGTAATCCACCGTAACAATACTTTGCAAGTTCCCAAAATACTCCATCTCATCCACAACCGTGTTTGGATCTGTTGCTCGTCACCGGCTCTCTTACTCGAACCTTGCCATGATACCACAGTCCATTGTGGAGTGCATTTTGTCAATACGCTCCATGCGAAAATGCCGTCTGCACGACCACGTTGCACTATATATTTTGTACTGTACATTGAAACACTCAAATTAGATGTCGCATATAAAATTTAGATACGACAGATTCTAAACCCCTCATCACCTTTGGACTACGTCCCCTCGAGAATTTCCACTCCTCCATTGAGACCTCTGTCCCTTCGCGAGACGCTGCGGCCAAAGTTCCATGCAACCATCGTGTTGACATAAACCGTGGCATCTCCTCCATGCCTTCCAGATATCAAATCGTTCGATGACGCGTACTACGTCGGAATTCAGCTCGCGCTTCCTCTCGATCTTGCCTAGCGATCTGGTACTTGGCGAGCCACGTCTCCATAGAGGCATGGTGCAACATACAAAAGCGATTCACCTTCTCTTCCATTGAGGCATCCATTCTTTTTTATACCCCATTTCCCACTGAAAGGTGAGAAGGATCGAAGCTTGCACGTGAGCTATGGCGGGAGAGCAAGAGCAAGAAAGAGAGAGACAAAAAATGGGAACTCCAACAGTCACAATGTGTGACCGGGCCTTCCTTTATTCAAACTGTCACTAAAAGAATAAAGAATAAAGTGACGTGACGGGCGCCCGCCACCTGCAGTGTGCAGTGGCGGGTACTGTCAGTGTAGTAATACACGGGGCGGCACGGCGGAGGCGCCTTTACCCCCAACAACCTCCCACTTAAAGGCGAATCTGCCCTAGTGAGAGAGAAAAGAAAAAGAAAAGACAGTACAAATGTACATAGGTACAAGGGATGAGGAAAGGTGACATCTCATCCAACGCCCATCAACCTCCTGAGGAAGGCAAAGCGCTCAGTAGTGAGGCTCTTCGTGAGCAAATCTGCAGGATTCTCGTCAGTGGAGATCTTGACAAGGTCAACAGACCTGTCCTCCACGACACCACGTATGAAGTGATACCTCACCTCAATGTGTTTCGTCTTCGCATGGAAGACCGGATTCTTAGCCAACTGAATGGCACTCATAGAATCCGAATGCAGTGTAGGTGTAGCATCAATCCCAAGGTCAGCAACTAGACGGCCTAACCATATGGCCTCCTTGCAAGCCTCAGTGGCTGCAACATACTCGGCCTCAGTGGTAGACAAAGCCGTACACTTCTGAACCCTGGACATCCAAGAGATAGCCCCTCCAGCATAGGTGAATACATAGCCAGAAGTGGACTTCCTACTATCTGCATGTCCTGCATAATCGGAGTCGGTGTACCCCACGACCCCTGTATCCTGGCTGCCATAGCAAATACACATATCTGCTGTGCCCTTCAGGTACCTCATGATACCCTTCACGGCATCCCAATGTCTGCTGCCAGGTGTAGCCATATAGCGTGCCACAACACCAACTGCATGTGCAATATCTGGACGAGTGGCTATCATGGCATACATCAAACTGCCCACGGCTGATGCATAAGGGATCTTGGCCATCTCGGCCCTCTGCTCATCTGTCTGCGGACAATCGGCCTGTGATACCTTCACATAAGAAGGTAATGGACAGCCAATAGGCTTTACGTCCTGCATGCGGAAGCGCTCAAGGACTTTATGAATGTACTCCCGCTGTGAGAGATACAAAAGTCCCTGATGCCTATCGCGCTTAATGCGCATCCCAAGTATATGTGAGGCCTGTCCCAAATCCTTCATCTCAAAGCTCTTCTTCAGCTGAGATTTAAGAGCATCTAGCTCATCATGAGCTTTCCCTACTATCAGCATATCATCAACATAGAGTACCAAGATAAGCAAACTGCCATCACGGGCTTTCTTCGTGTAAAGACATGGATCCATAGCACTCCTGCTATAGCCCTGTGACTGCATAAAGGCATCAAACTTATGATACCATTCCCTAGGTGCCTGCTTCAAGCCATACAAGCTCTTCTTCAACTTGCACACTAGGTGCTCCCTGCCAGGTTCTGCAAAGCCCTTAGGCTGATCCATATAGATCTCATCATGCAAGTCCCCATGTAGAAAAGCCGTCTTGACATCCATCTGATATAGATCTAAGTCAAGCTGTGCAACCAAAGCCAAGACTAAGCGCAGGGTGGTCATCTTAACCGCAGGAGAGAAGACCTCATCAAAGTCCACACCATGTTCCTGCTTAAAACCCTTTGCTACCAATCTAGCCTTGTATGCCGGCTTGGGGTGTCCAGGGGTACTTTTCAGCTTGTACACCCACTTGCATGGCAAAGCCTTCTTGCCCTTAGGCAAGGCAACCAAATCCCAAGTCTCATTCTTATGCAGGGAGTCTATCTCAGACTGCATAGCCCTCTCCCAGGAGTGACTGTCACCCCTGCGCATAGCCTCATCATAAGTGAAAGGCTCTCCTGCATCTGTAACCAAAACATAATGCATAGAGGGCTGAAATCTGTCAGGTGGACGTCTATCTCTAGCAGACCGTCTCACCGCAGGCTCTGCTGCCTGTCTAACTACCTGTCCAACATCCTGGCCCTGTGGAGGAACTGCTGCAGGCTGTACTACTGGCTGTGCTGGAGCTTTAGGCTCCTCCTGAAAGATCACTCTGCGGATCTCAACCACCTTCTCAGGCTGCCTGTGCATCTTGTCTTCATGGAAGACGACATCATGGCTGCGTACTATTTTCCGCGCCTGCGGATCCCATAGGCGATAGCCCATCTCTCCTGACTCACCATAGCCAAGGAATATGCATTTAATGCTCTTTGGATCCAATTTACTCCTCTTGTCCTTGGGCACATGGCAGAATGCCTCACATCCAAAGACACGGAGATGCGCATAAGAGGGTGGCTTACCAGCCCAAACTTCCTCTGCAACCTGGAAATCCAATCCACTGGAAGGCGATCGGTTTATGACATGCACTGACGTACTAACTGCCTCAGCCCAAAAACTCGGGGGTAGGCCTGCATGGCTAAGCATAGAGCGCACACGCTCCTGAATAGTCCTGTTCATGTGCTCAGCCAAACCATTCTGGGGTGGGGTGTAAGGGGCGGTCAACTGACGCTTAATACCCCTGTCATCACAAAACTGTTCAAAAGCATGCGAGACATATTCTCCCCCATTATCTGTCCTAAGGCATTTCAGCCTATACCCTGTCTGGTTCTCAACAAGAGCAAGCCATCTCTGAAAAACTGCCAAGACATCGGACTTCTGCTTTATGGGATAAGCCCACACTTTCCTAGAAAAATCATCAATGAAGGTAACGAAGTACTTCGCGCCACCCATAGACATGCAAGGCATAGGCCCACAAACATCGGAATGCACCAATGCCAAGGGCTCACTCATGCGTGGCCTACCCGATTTCTTATGCGTAGACCTATTCTGCTTACCATAAAGACAATGATCACACGAGTCAAAACATGCATAATCCAAAGGTGGAAGATACTGCAAACCAGATAACATTTTCATTCCTTTCAAAGACATATGCCCCAAACGGGCATGCCAAAGTGATACATGTGGGATAGAGCCCACTGCCAAAACATGGTCTACAGAAGACCCAGATACAACAAGAGGATAGAGGCTGCCAGCCTTGGCGCCTCTAGCAAGCACAAGTCTGCCTTTGATAATTTTCCAGGCAGAATCCCCAAAACATACATGAAATCCTGCATCATCCAGCTGTCCTGCAGACATAAGACTGCGCGTAAGCGCAGGTACATGACGTACATCCCTAAGCAAAAATGAACTGCCAGTGGAAAACTGCAATTGAATATCACCCATGCCCACAATGTCAAGAGACCTGTCGTCTCCAAGTCGGACTGAACCAGATATAGTGCGGTAAGAGTGGAACCACTCACGGTAAGGCGTCACATGGAAGGACGCACCTGAATCCAATAACCAGCACTGTGCATATATACTAGGTGTCTCAGTCAAGTGTGAAGCATCAGAAGAACTAGCTGCAAGTATAAATTCATTACCACCATCGGACTCCTCAGTCTGCGTGACATTAATTTCCTCAATCTTGACGCTGGACTTCGTAGGTACTATGCTGCGATCAGAGGACTTCTCCTGCACTTTATCTTTCCCCTTATCCTTGCGCTTCTCATTGCGCAACTCATGACACTGTGGTCTAATATGGCCCTTTTTCCCACAATGATGACAAGTGACATTTGCATTGCGCCCACGCGACTTACTACGCGACTTGCCACCGCGAGATTTAGACCGACCCTTCTGCGAGTCACGGCCTCGGCCATTACCACGGTCATACCTGTCATTCCTGCCTCTAACTGTCAAAGCATGACTACCACGAGAGGCATCCAAGTTTTTGCGATTCACCTCTTCCTGAAGAAGAGCACTCTCAACATCTGCCAATTTTAGAGTAGCACTAGAGGCACAAAGAGCAGTGTGGAATACATCCGATGACTCATTCAGAGTTCCAAGCAAGAAAAGAGGAGTTACTTCCTCTCCAAAGGTGATATCCTGCGAAGTCAGGTTCTTCAGTATAGCATGGAACTGGCTCAAGTGAGCAGACATAGTCGCATTATCCTTCATGCGCAGATCCATAAGCTGCTTCAACCAGTACATCTGACTCGCCGGACTTTTCTTATCATAAAGATTCTTGATCTTATTCCATAGATCCCATGCACTCTGTGCTTCCTCAAATACATTATAATGTACCTGTTCAGTGAGAGACAATACAATCGTGGACTTGCATAGCTCATCAAGTTCAAGCGAGTCATCATTGTCCATAGTTTCAGGCTGCTCCCCACTCAACCGAAGTGGCTTAATCTGAGATTTCTGCACCAAGACCTGCCAAATTTGACTCTTCCAATAAGAGTAGTTGGTACCATCCAACTTTGTAATGTTAAAGATGGCACTATCATGCGAAGATGACGCCATTATGCAGGCTGGAAATGCCCAAACAGTCCAAAACTGCTTGCTGTTTTACTGCAGAAACTGCCCAAAAATGACCAAAACGGGGTCCAAAGGGTGAGCAAAGTGTGCCAAAAGTTGCTGCCCACTTAGTACTAGGTGCGGTACACCAAATCAGGATATTTCAGCATGAAAAGTACACCTCAGTCCACCAATAACTGCTTGCTGTAATAAATTGCAGGTATGTAGTCTAGAGAGCAAATTGTCCCAAAATAGGATCCAATGTCAAGCAAACAATGCTAGGTCCAAAGCCGGCATGAAACGGACATAAGCAAGGCCAATGACAGTGAAAAGAACATGAGCTCAACACCAAGCATGTCAAAATAACATCTGCCAGTGAAAGGCACACCCCCAGACACTCTAGGCAAAGTGTTCCTGTAACTGCCAAAACCTGACACAAATAGGTATCTACTCAAAGAGAAAGATCCAAATATGAGACTCAGCTCATAAGCATCCTGTGAACCAAGAGTACATCAATGCATATCCATAAAGATCGGAGTATGATCCCAAAGTCTCAATGTGTATGTAGCTGCTCAAGACATAAACTGCTCCGAATACATGTAAGTGCTCCAATAGCATGCAACTGTCAAAGGTCAAGAAAGCATGTAAAAATGCTCCCACTGGCACAAAAGGCGTACAAAGCGAGCTCAGAAGCTCAAACAACCCAAGAGAAAGCACCAGTGATAAGTGACCCTGTCAATGCATCAAGCGCATCCGAGAGAGCATGACATACATGAAGCACCGGTCGTATTAACCATGAAGCAATACATAAGCCCAAATAAGCTCTCGGTCAACTCAATGACATCCAAATAGCAACCAAGATCAGTGATCAAGTAAGCTGGGAATGCTCAAATACATCCAAATCCAAGCTCCAAATGTCGGTATGGCATACACGAACCAAAGCATGTAATGCAAAAGCCTAACTGTCAAGCAGAGACATGAGGCATAGGCGGTCCATGAGCATGCCAAGTCGGTCCAAATGCCAGTGAAGATGGAGCTAATGCGAAGCTCAAAAGCATCCCATAATCTCATACATATGCTCCAAGTCGTCCCCAAATGTCAGAGACATCATGCCAAAGCTCAAAGCATACATCCGGTATCGGTAGGTAAGTGCCAAAGCATGTAAAGTACCTTCAGCCCACTGTTATTCCAGCATGTATTTACTGTTCTAAACAGTAGATTTCAGCCCCGAATTCAAGCCAAAATCATGGTCAAACCAAATGCATACATCCCCAATACATCCGGGTAGGAAATAGACCGCATATGGGCATCAAACAAGGTAACCGGAGTAGAGTATAAGCATCAAATGCCAATGCCAAGTGTGGCTGCCCTGTTTCCAGCACTGTATAACAGTAAATAACAGTCCCAAATCATCCAATATTTCAAGCCAAAATCATGGCATAATCATGTGCATACATTCCCAAGGCACTAGGCATCATGTAGACCGCATACGGGCATCAAATAGCACAACCGGAATGGAGTATAAGCAACAAATGCTAATGCCAATGGTGCTGCCCTGTTTTCAGCCTGTTATGACAGTTTATGACAGTCCCAAATCTGAAGAAATCAGCCCCAAATGATCAAGACCAATGCCCAAATCTTGAATGACATCAAACATGAAGTCTATAGCCCTCTTGATCAAGGCAGAGAGCAAGAAGCAATGGCCAAGTGTGGAGCTGAAGTAGATGAGTGCTCACAGCCTGGAAAAAATGATGCAATCTGCCCTGTTGGTGCTGAACTTGCTGCTGCTCCACATGGGCTGAAAAGGGGGTAATGGGGGGCTCAATGATGGCCCAAGGTAGGCACATACCAAGCCATGAAGGCCCAATGCAAAGGGGAGGGAAGATATGAGCTATGGAGCTCAAGAAGAGTGGCTGCCCTTTGTTCCTGCCCTGTTTCAATCTGAGAATACACTCAAATGCCTGCAAATGCTGAAGCAATACCTCAAGGGCAAGGCCCTGATGAAGCTCAAGAAGGCCAGGATGGAGCTCGGGAAGCCAGGGAGAGTCGGGAGCTCAAGAGGTCGGCTATGGCTGCCGGGATGGAGACCCAATGCGTGAAGCGAGTCGATGCGAAGGTCGGGAAGCACCGAGTCGAGCTCGAGCAAGAGAATGCCAAGCTCTGATACCAGTTGAAAGGTGAGAAGGATCGAAGCTTGCACGCGAGCTATGGCGGGAGAGCAAGAGCAAGAAAGAGAGAGACAAAAAATGGGAACTCCAACAGTCACAATGTGTGACCGGGCCTTCCTTTATTCAAACTGTCACTAAAAGAATAAAGAATAAAGTGACGTGACGGGCGCCCGCCACCTGCAGTGTGCAGTGGCGGGTACTGTCAGTGTAGTAATACACGGGGCGGCACGGCGGAGGCGCCTTTACCCCCAACACCCACCACCATATCTCTAGTCAGTCTATCATCTTCCTTCAGCGACCATAGCATTTCATTGTCTCATTCCACCGTTGGTAGCCATTGTGAAATATGCCCTAGCGCCTCAGACACCAACCAACCTTCGACCATGCTACCTTCTGGCTGAGCTCGTTGTCGCACAAAGCCTTTCAGGGTTTTCATGAAGCGCTCCAAGAAGAACATCGTTTGCGTATGGACAAGTCCAGCAATCTCCACTTCATCTACAAGATGCACAATAAGGTGGATTTGTATCATGAGCAGGCTGGTGGGCAGGTATTTCTCAAAGAGACAGATCGTCTCCACTGCTCCCCACCTCGTGGATTCAATAGAGGACATCTTAATCTCCTTCTGTGAGATCCATTGTACCAAAGTCGACAACCTGTAAATGGCCCCGCGTATTTCTGAAGTAAGACATCCTGCGATCGTGATCGGTAGTACAAACTGCCACAAATGAGAAAGCATTATGAATAATGGCTACATTCCAAATAGTAAAATGCCCACGCTAATTACAATCCATTCGTAGTACAAACCTGACATATCTTATGCCAGTCATGGGATTTTAGCCCTGATAATTGGTCATCTTTAGAAAATGCGGACCTAAGAGAATGCATCATACCCATCGGAGTGCGGATAGACTTGATTACTTACTTCACAATGCGCTCTTCTTTAGTGTACAAAACCCAAGGAGCGTGAGGAAGCTGCATGCGACCATCAGCACTCGACTGCGGCCAAAGCGCCTCCATCTTACCTACCTCCTTCAAATCCATTCGTGCCCCTATAATGTCTCTCTTTCCTATGATGTGATCCCATAACAAGCTGCCCACATTCTTGAAAATATGCATGGGATCCAACAAGTGGTTGACCTATAAGTGGGTCCAATATGGCAACTCGTAGAAAACTAAGAATCGCCGCATTCCTTTTGGATGTGATTCCACGTGGATCATTTTCAGCTCGTACCAGCTTGCGGCGTTCATATGTGTTGGAGGTCGTCCAAGGAAACCTTTCTTGAGTTCATGATTCTCTGGCAAGAAAGCAAGGTGTCCTTGATATACCATCTTCTTCATGGTTCGTGACCTTTAGGAGTCTAACTGTGGCCCGCACAATGGACATGCGTAATAACCTGAGGTAACCAGACCTATTCCAACACCACGACCTAGTGAATACTTGCTTGAATGAGATAAAATATAGATATTACCAGCAAGAACGAAGGCCTGCTCACCTGAGCACTCTCTGAATCCCAGAAAGTCATGCATCGTCCACATGAGAATGGCTCGAATATTGGCTGACCGCCGACCATCGCGCCTGCTCATGTCTTGCATGGTGACCCCCTCCTCCCACAAAATCTTAAGCTCATCGACTAATGGACGAAGATACACGTCCATATTTTAGACTTTGTAGCGGCCAAGCAAGCTAAGGATGAGATGTCCTTTCTTCGCAGAAAGCCATGGAGGGATATTGTAGTTGACAAGGACTATAGGCCACACAATGTAAGAAGTTGAGTGCAGACCGAATGGGTTTACGCCATCCATTTGCAAGACCAAGCCAAAGATTCCTTGGCTCTCGGGCAAAGCCTGGGAAGGTAGAGTCAATGTTGCTCGATGCATGTGAATCCACTGATATTTGTTAAACTCCATCCGTGGACCTATTCTGCGTATGCCACGTTGTCAATCTTGCCATGCTGGACGTACGAAACATGTGGTTTATGCAAGGGATAAGCGAAAAGTGTCTGAGAACTTTTTGAGGGATGGTTTGCCCTTGCAAGTCTTGTCGATACTTATGAGCACCACACTTTGGACATGTCTCCATAGTCTCGTATTCTCCTCGAAACAGTATGCAATCATTGATACATGTATGGATGTTATTGTAGTCCATGCCAAGCTTTCGTAAAACATGTCGTGCATCATCACGAGACTCAGGCATGGTATTTGCAGATGGTAATATATGATATTTCAATAAGTTGGAAAAAATCATAAACACCTTGAAAAAGCAAAAATGTTTGCAATACTATTGTCGAAAAAAAAATTCAATGAAGCGTATGTACAAGGTACCTGAACAACTCGGTCACACTTGTATCGCTCCACCCGTATTTTGCTTGCACACTTAAGAGTGCAAGCAGTGTCTTCAGCCGAAATACTTGGCACCCATCATATAATGATATGGATGCTTCCTCTCTAAGAAAATCAAAAGTCTCAACATCCATGGAAATCAATGCATCGATCATTGCCTCCATCTCAAGCTCCAAGATTGTAGGTAGGTCTGGAAGGTTGCATGTCTCCTCTGGCATTGATGATATAGATTGGCCTTGCGAGTGGTGGATTGACTCCTGCACTCCATCCATCGCACGCCCACGTACTCTTCTAATTGGACGCAAAGGGTACACTTCCCCTTGGGACGAGACATCACCTCCCAGGATAGAAAATTTGCAAGTGAGACCCAATCTTATTGTATATGGTATTCAATTAGCTTGCGAGTACAATGCATATTTGATATTAACTTCAAATTACTATTTGTTGAAAATCCACAATCGCCTGATCAATGATATCAGATTGAAACTCACCAAATCATCGTACATGTTCTATAGACAATCAGCATTTTTGTCTAATTGCCAGCTTGCATTGAGAGCAAGGTTATGGGACACACTGATTAAGATACACCTCACGATCTTGAATAACATGACCTTCTTCGTTATCCATTAATTGTCCACGTTACAAAAAACAATTTGTTTTTGTTATCATTTTTTTCTTTTCTTAGATTGTTATCCTCTCCTTCCATCTCTCTCTTTTTCTATGACCTAGCATATAGTATCATAGAACACTAGTATTTAGTACCTAGTACTCAGTACCTAGCACATAATATTTCATTTTCTCTCTTTCTCTCCCTCTCTCATTTCCTCTCCCTCCCTCGCCCTCACCCTCTCTTTCTCTCTTTCTTTATTAGGTTTAATGATATTTCTCTTTATCTCTCTCCTCTCTCTCTCTCATTTCCTTTTCTCTCTCCTCTCTCTCATTCATTTTTCTCTCTCCTCTCCCTCTCTCATTTCCTTTTCCCTCTTCCTCTCCCTCTCTCATTTCCTCTCCCTCCCTCACCCTCACCCTCTCTTTCTATCTCTCTTTCCCTATTAGTTTTAATGGTTTTTCTCTCTCTTCTCTCCCTCTCTCATTTCGTTTTCTCTCTTCCTCTCCCTCTCTCATTTCCTCTCCCTCCCTCGCCCTCATCCTCTCTTTCTATCTCTCTTTCCCTATTAGGTTTAATGATTTTTCTCTCTTTTTCTCTCTCCTCTCTCTCTCATTTTTTTCCCTCCTCTCACTCTCTCATTTACCTCTCTCTTTCTCTCCCTCTCTCATTTCCTTTCCCTTCCTCACCCTGACCCTCTCTTTTTCTCTTTCTCTATTAGATTTAATATTTTTTTCTCTTTTTCTCTCTCCTTTTTCTCTCTCTCATTTTTTCTCTCTCCTCTCCCTATCTCATTTCCCTTTCTTTCTTTTTCTCTCTCTCTCATTTCCTCTCCCTCTCTCACCCTGACTCTCTCTTTCTCTATTTTTCCATTAGGTTTAATGATCTTTCTCTCTTTTTCTCTCTCCTTTCTCTCTCTCTCTCATTTCCTCTCCCTCCCTCGCCCTCACCCTCACCCACATCCTCTCTTTCTCTATTTGCCTATTATGTTTAACATCTTATCTCTTTTTCTCTCTCCTCTCATTCTCTCTTTTTTCTCTCTCCTCTCCCTCTCTCATTTCCTTTTGCTCTCTTCCTCTCCTTCTCTCATTTCTTCTCCCTCCCTCTCCCTCTCTCATTTTCCTATTATGTTTTCGTCTCTCCCCCCTCTCCCTCTCCCTCTCTCATTTTCTCTCTCTTCCTCCCCCTCCCTCTCTCATTTCCTCTCCCCCTCCCTCTCCCTCTCTTTAATTTCCCTCTCTTTCTCCCTCTCCCTCTCCCTCATTTCTTCTCCCTCTCTCATTACATACAAATTATACAAAAAATAAATAAAAAAGAGAGAGAATACACTCTCTCTTCCTCTCGTTCTCTCATTTCATCCCCCTCCCTCTTCCATTTCGTCCCTCTCCCTCTCCCTCTCGCTCCCTTTCCCTCTCCCTCTCTTTCTCTCTCTCTCCCTCCCTCCCCCTCCCTCTCCCGTTTCCTCCCTCTCCCTCTCTCAATATATATACACAAATCATATAAGAAAAAGTAAAAGAGAGAGAGAATGCACTCTCCCTCCCTCTCCCTCTCTCATTTCCTCCCCATCCCTCTCCCTCTCCCTCTCTTTCTCTTTCTCTCCCTCTCCCATTTCGTCCCCCCTCCCTCTACCTCTCTTTCTCTTTCTCTTTCTCTGCCCCTCTTTCATTCCCTCTCTCTCTTCCTCCCTCTCCCTCTCTCATTTCCTCCCCCTCCCTCTCCCATTTCCTCCTTCTCCCTCTCTTTAATTTCACTCTCTTTCTCTCTCTCCCTCTCCCTCATTTCTTCTCCCTCTCTCATTATATATAAATTATACAAAAAATAAATAAAAAAGAGAGACAATACACTCTCCCTCCCTCTCGTTCTCTCATTTCATCCCCCTCTCTCTTCCATTTCCTCCCTCTCCCTCCCTCTCGCTCTCACCCTCCCTCTCCCTCCCTTCCCCTCCCTCTCCCTCTCCTTCTCTTTCTCTCTCATTTCCTCTCCCTCTCTCAATATATATACACAAATTATAAAAGCAAAAGGGAGAGGGAGAGATAGAATGCACTCTCCCTCCCTCTCCCTCTCTCATTTCCTCCCCATCCCTCTCCCTCTCCCTCCCTTTCTCTTTCTCTCCCTCTCTCATTTCCTCCCCCTCCCTCTCCCTCTCTTCCTCTTTCTCTCCCTCTCTCTTCCTCTTTCTCTCCCTCCCTCTCCCTCTCCCTCTCTTTCTCTCTCATTCCCTCTCCTAAACAAGCAAAAGAAGGAGAGAATGGACTCACCGATGAGATATGGCGAAGGTTTGGTAGCTCCTCTTTATGATGAAGGCTCCTCCTCTCCTTTGTGAACGGCGACGGCGGCAAGCCTTCTTCCTCTCCCTCTCTCACCCTATGCAAGACGGTCGCTCTCTCTCTTGCTCTCCTTCTCGAAAAGTTCGATAAAAATGCGTGAAATGAACCCGCGCTCGGGTTTCGACCAGTTTTTTTCCCTGTGGGGCGTAAATGCAACGCAAATAGCGACGCAAGTAGCTGTGTCGCTACCCGCCGCCGCTATATGTTACAATCCTTGTAGCGGTTGGCATATCCCCAATTGAGCAGCTTACATAGGTCCATGCCACAAACATATGAAAGTTTCTCTATGACTTTAGATAGGATTCCATCAAGGCCAAGATCCTTCCCCCTCTTCTTCTTCTTATGGACATAATATAGCTCTTCCTTACTAAATGTCCTCTCAATTCACACTCTAAGCTCCTGACTAACATAGGCTTTCGTGGGGACCCAAAAATCATGTAAGCC